>NC_136616.1:40092855-40126276 GCF_933228915.1 Telmatherina bonti
AAATGTTGGCGTATGACGGTGCGAATCTTTGGCCCATGGCTGTCCCGTGGACCTGTAGGTACTGTTTGTTATTGAATGTAAAGTCATTGTTGGTGAGACAAATTTTGAGGAGATCCAAAATATGTCCATCTGGTCTATTGGGGTCTGGGTATCTATGAAATATGGAATGAATGGTTTGCAGGCCGTGTTGGGTGTTTATGTTTGTGTAGAGGCTGTCAATATCTAGAGTGAACAAGTAGGCCTTATTTGGGACAGCCATGGGCCTGATTATATTGAGAAAGTGATAGGTGTCTTTTATGTAACTAGGGTGCTTTGTGGAGAGGGGGCCTAAAAAGTGATCTATGTACTGGGAAATGTTGTAAGTAGAACTTCCACAGTCCGAGACAATGGGACGGCCGGGAGGAACCTCAGAGGGAATTGTCCATGTGGAGGGGTCTTTATGAATTTTTGGTAAAAGGTAAAATTGTCGGGGGCGTGGTTGATCCGGTCCAAATAGATAATCTCTTTGTTTAGCTGTGATGAGTTTGCAATGATAGAGGGATTGAATGATGCTTCTGATTTGTGACTGGGTCTGTAATTGCAAGGTTTCTGTTATGGGTTTGTAGTATTTTAAATCTGTGAGTTGTCTATTGGCTTCTAGGAGATATTGTTGTCTGTCTAAAATAACGATTTTGGAGCCTTTGTCTGCCGGTTTTATGATTATATTGGGGTTATGAGAAAGTTCTTTCAGGGCTCTGCGCTCCTGAGGTGTCAAATTGTCCGGGATGTCTCTTTGGGGACGGTATGAATGAAGTGATTGCCTGTCCGATAGAATTAGAGTTTGAATGGCTTTATTGGCCTGGGATAAAGCTGGTTCCCAGGTGGATGGGGATGTGAAAAGAGTTTTATTTTTATTATTATTAGTAGATTTATGGAAGTGGTCGAAGATTTTCAAGCGCCTGTGATATTTGTGGAGGTCCCTCTGAAGTTCCTCCCAGTCTGAGTGCTTGGGTTTGGGGATAAAAGAAAGTCCCCTTTCCAGGACGGAGACCTGAGTGGATGAAGGGATGAATAATTTTGACAAATTTAAAACTGTTGAAGTGGAGTCCCATCCTAAGTTGGGGTGTGCAAGGGGTGGGGTCCTGTTTGAAACGGTGTTGGTTGGGGCTAAAAGTGTTGGACGGGGAGTAATGACAGCGCCTAGGTGGGTAGGTTTTTGAGGTGGGAAGAAATGCCGGATATCAGACTGCAATGTATGAGCATGGATAGTGACCGGATTGGTTTGAGGAGTATCTATAAATTTAGCTGTTTGCACCAGTGTTGGAAAATAGCTTGGGCTGTTGCGGTGGTCCAATGGATGTTGTCGTCAGCAGTTTGGAATGTATCGTGGGGAATTTCAGTCAGGAATGGGAGGTGGGTTGCAATGGTGTTGTTGATTAACCTGAGGTTTTCCTGTTGTCTGTCTGTGAGGTGAGGTGAGAAGTTAAGTATTGGGAAGTAGATGTCTGCATTGGGAAAGGTAGACTGTGCCTGTTTGTAAAGAGCTTTTAGCTGTTTTATCGATGTTTGTTTAGGGTCCTGATCCTTGTTATTGATTCCTATGGAAAATATTACAATTTTGGTGGCCGGATTGGGTACTGACTTTTCGCATATCTTTAGGAAATGATAGAGGTTTGCTCCGGGATAACTGTCCAGTTGAATGTTGGGATTGGTGTAGGGTGGGATCCGTTTGATATTGGAGTCCCCCAGGAAGACTACAGGCCTCCTCACCCTGAAGGACCAGTCCTGTAGTTTCCTGTGGGGTCTAGCCAAGTGGGTTATTGCTTTGGATTTGGGAGGGGAGGAAAGTAGAGTGGATTGTAAAATGGGGGGGCCCGGGCGGTTGCCGGCCAGGTGTGGGACGGATTGATCAGTGTGAGAGGGGACCGAGGAGGCAGGGGCGGTCCGACTGTGCACTGGGACAGGACCAGGGCTAGTCACAGGGGAGGGTTCAGAGTGGGCATGGGTGGTCATTCTGACCTTCATGGGCCCAATCATCATATGTGTTTCCCCTCCCCTGTGGTTGTTGTAGCCCCGGGAATCTGTTTGCCCACGCACAGTCAGCCGGCCCTCTGCCATCTCTGTTGGGGGTGAATCAAAGGAAATGAGGTCGTTAGCTGTTATGGAAACATTAGATATTACAGAAGGGGTGGATTTTGACAGTGATATGGTGTCCAAGATTTGATTCTGTATGAGTTTAACCTGATTTGTAGAGCTTTCATGGACCTGGGCTGCAACCGTCCGGGCCCTAGTTGGCTCTGTAATTAAGGAATGGTTGGAGTCTGGTTGTGGTTCTTGGTTATTGGGCTGTGGAACAGAAGATGGCGGAAAAGAGCAGTTTACAGATGAAGAAGGTGTAAGTACTGTGATGTGATTGGTTGCGGGGGAGATGGGAGAGAGCTCTGGATCCAAAAAGGTAGGCTCGGGTGGTTTCTGTGTGTGTAAAGAGAATGTGAGGCGCCTGGGTCTCTGGGGTAGGGGTGTAGAAGCCTGTGGCATGGAAAAAGCTGGGGGAGATATTGCTGTAATTCTGGGTCTGGTAGGGTTGATGGTCTGGTGAGGGAGGCCTTGAGAGGTCTCCCTATATATGGGTAATTGATGTGATGGGGTCTGCCGTGGGGCCTTAACTGTATCAATATGGTCCTGGGGTGGCTTTAACTTCGCTATGGGTGAGAGGTGATGGGAGGAGCATCTGGGGAGATCTGACAGAGCTGTGGGTTGAGATGATTGGTTCCGATCCAGTTCTGGTTGTCTAAAATGGCGGGTGAAATCCTCCGTGAGGGTTGGTTTGGGACCAAGGTATAGGGACAATTTATGGGGAGTTTTTGGTCGTGGGAGTGCCGGGAATTCCTCCTCCTCTTCTAAAATGGGGGTGAGGGGCCTATCTGAGCGGGTGCCTGTGTGGGGTAGAGGTGGCGGGTTGGATCCAATCTTAGAAGCTGCTGAGTTATGAGGTGGGTCTGGTGGCGTCTGTGTAGTGTTAACTACAGGTTGTGTGTCTGCAGGGTGAATGTTGAGAATGTCTTCTATTGTTCTTATGGTTCCTGAAGTGAGGCGAGTGTGGTATCGTTTCCTAGCCCAGCTGATGGCTATCTGGAGGGCTAGTGGGTTTCGAGGTGTGTCTTCCAGGGATGAGATGACTGATGTGTAATGTTCATGTAGTATAGTCATATTGTTACGCATCCATACTGTTGTGTTTTGTTTGACCTTAGCTTGAGTGGCTTCACAGGGTGTAGATGGTTTAATGAAATCCGTGAGTTTGTGGACCTGACGCATCATTCCTACAGGGAATGTTTGGGATGTAATGGAAGTGTCTATGATTTCTTTGTGGTGAACTGCCTGGATGAGTTTGAAGTATTGTTTGGTGATGTTTCGTGTGGCTGGGTCAAGTGTTTGATAGGGTGTGTGTGTGGTTTGTCTAAGATGGTGTGATGAGAAATGTTGGTGATGATAAGTATTTTTCTGATGGTATCTGTTCACCGTACTAGGATGTGAATGGGGGTTTGGGTGTAGTGACATAAGCGGTGGTGGTGGTAACAGCGGTTCGCGTCGTGTTGGTAGTGAGTGTGTCTGAGGCCGAGCATTGGTCCCCCCACTGCTCACCTGGCCTGCCCTGGTCCTGGAAAGAAACATGTTAATTGCTAGAGGGTGGCCTACCTTAGCACGGAGTTGGTGCGTTGTCCTCTTTTGGTCGGGTCAACATTCCAGGTTGTAGATGGAGTTTATGGCTGATGGTTGTAGGCTATTGCAGTAGACTGATACTCAAAAGAGGATTAGTGAGGCAGATGTAGATCCCACAGGGAAGAGCCCGGAGGCCCGAGGAGGCCGAAACCCCCACTAGCAATTAAAAACTATCTTTATTGATTAAAAAAGGTAAAAGACTGGTAAAAACAACAAAAATATTAAAACAATTTAAAATAGTGTGTGGTAAAACACACTAAAAGGCTATAAAAGACCAAGGGTGAGGGTCAGTTGAGCAGTGTGAAACCTGACGTTTCGCAGGGATGCTGCTTCATCAGAGGTATTAAAGGGAATGCTGGCCTCAGTAACTGATATATATAGCCCAGGGATGGGAAATCATACTGACACCCATCCCCGAGCTAAGATGATTGGAGGAGGAAGAATTCCCGGGCGGAGCCGTAGTTCAGGCAAGAAGGCTATAGGGTAATTGAACCAGTTTGAATTTTGGAGGGAAAATGGTGGGGAGGGATTGGTTAAAAAGGAAAAAAAGGGGGAGGGGGGGGTTTGGGAAAAAAAGGATTGGAACAGAAAATGGTAAATTTGGAGATGTATATTCATCAGCAATGTAAGTGGTAAAATGGGGAAGACATCCACCTGTCAAGCAGGCAGGACTGGATCGATCCCCATGCTTGGCATGGGATGCCCTCCCCCTCAAAAAAAAGGAAAAAGGGGGGGGAAGTGAGGAAGAACAATTTTGGAAAGATCCAGGATGGTGAAGGTTATAGGTGACAAAAAAAAAAAAAAAAAAAAAAAAAAAAAAAAAAAAAAAAAAAAAAAAAAACCGAGCAGGGGCACTAATGGTACACTGGGAAAAGGATCCATCAATGATATAATTTCCCAAAGGTCAAGAATGTCCACCCTGGGAGTGATGGGTCCCGAAATTTCAAGGAAGGTGAAGAGAAGTGAGGAAACTTTTTATGGAAGAGATGATGAATAGTGATAAGAACCAGGTCCAAGTCAGTGGCACGGGCTAGGTTAGGGTTGGGGTTGGGGTTGGGGTTCAGGGTTACCACGTTTATGGTTTACGGCACTGGCCTACTGACTTGGAAATTATTGCAAGGGTTGTAGTCGTTATGTAGTGGTTGATATTCAATAGGTGGAGCTGTTGACCATGTTGGTGGCAGAATGGGGCGGGCGCCCGCCAAGTGAGCCAGAGGGACCTGGTTCGATCCCCCGGCACAGTGGCGGAAGCCCGCCCCAGAGAGCCGCACTGAAAGAAAAAGGGGGGGGGGGGTGCTGTATCAAAAGAAATAAATAAATGTTTTGTCTGTAAAGAACGGGAGAGGAATTATAATGTGAGTGATTATGGTACGTGAGCAATGTTGTTGGCCAAACGGGGCAGGCGCCCGCCAGGTGAGCCAGAGGGACCTGGCTCAATCCCCCGGCACAGCGGAGGACGCCCACCCCAGAGAGCCACACCAAAAGAAAAAAAAGGGGGGGGGGGAAAGAGAGCGGGGTGGACCTCTCCCAGGTGCACCAGAGGGGATGTTTTGGTCCCCCGGTACAGCGGGAGACGTCCACCCCTGAGGGGAGGGGCAAAGCGGAGGAGAAAGAGATGCTGAGAGGAGAAAAAAGGAATGACCAAAGGAAGGCACTGTTGAAGTAATGGAAATATCGGAAGATCTTATGATGCTAGGTTCAGTCCATGTGGGGTGAGTGTTGCTAGTGTGTGGATCCAGTGTTTTTCTGCTCTTTTCCGTTGGTATGTAGACCATCTGTCATTAGATTCCAAGCCGGAGATTCTGAGATTGTGAACTGGGTGTAGCTGAAAATGATTGACTAAGGGGGTGGATAGTCTACCTTCCCCAATGTTGTACAGGTGCTGTTTGAGACGGGTGAGAATGGAATGTCGGGTTTCCCCTATGTAAAGTTTATTGCAGACTGTGCAGGTGATGGCATAGACTGTATTTCTAGATTGCAAGGAATGGGTGAGAGATATGGGAAGACTTTTGCCACTATAGGGGTTTGAAATAAATTTACAGGGAACATATAGGTGCTCATGTTGTGTGAGGGGTATTTTTCTATTTTCAGTGAAGGCTGAATGGACCAGGATGTTTTGGAGGTTTGAGTTTTTCCGGTAGGCTGTGATGAACCTATAATTGTGAATGGGTGGATATTGGAGTCTCAGGTCCTGGAAATGGGACTTAATGGTTTTGTGGAAAGTTGTGAATCTATGAGAAAAGGTGCTGACAAAGGGAAGAAGTTTGGGTGGGGAGTTGGGTTTGTGAGTGACGGGGCCAGGTTCTCGTGCTGCGGAACAGTCCGGAAGGGTATGGGCAATAGGAGTAGATTGTGTTGAGGGAAAGGATGGGTCCAGGTCAGGTTCTACAAGGGAAAGGTCGATGGAGAAGTGCACAGATAGAGAAGGTAAAGGAGGGGAATAATTGGAGTTAGGGGAGGAAAGAGGGAGTGGGGAATGCTGAGGGTTAGAAGAGGGGAGCGGCAGATCAGGGGAGTGTGTGGGGCTGGACAAGAAAGATAAGGGAGGGAGGGGGTTAAGGTTAGGGTTTGAGGGAAGGGGGGGGGGATGGTTAGGGTTAGAGAAGGGGAACAGTGGGTCAGGGGAGTGTGTGGGGGTGGAAAAGAAAGGTAAGGGAGGCAGGGGGTTAGGGTTAGGGATGGAGGGAAGGGGTGGGGAGTGGTTAGGGTTAGAGAAGGGGGACAGTAGGTCAGGAGAGTGTGTGGGGATGGAAAAGAAAGGTAAGGAAGGCAGGGGGTTGGGGTTAGGGATGGAGGGAAGGGGCAGGGAATGGTTAGGGTTAGAGGAGGGGAACTGTAGGTCAGGGGAGTGTGTGGGGATTGAAGGGGGAGGGATGGGAGGGAGGGGGTTAGGGTTAGGGTAAGGGGCCAGGTCTGGGGAATGGTTAGAGTTAGAGGAAAATGGTAGGGAAGGGGAACCGTGAAGGTTAAGGGGGGAGAGTAAGCGAGGAAGGTGGTTGGGAACTTTAGGTTGTGGTTGTCTCCCCTTGGGGAGACATGAGTGTTGTGAAAGGTTGTTAGAGTGAGTGGGAGCGAGTGCAGCCAAAGTGGTATTTTTTATTGTGCGTAGAAAGCGTTTGGAATAACCTCTGTGTCTGAGGGCTTTGAAGAGAATCTGAGTGGCGTGTGAGAAATCAGAAGGTTTGGAGCAGATGCGATGGAAGCGGATGATTTGGGATTTGATGATGCCACGGAAAGTGTGTTTGGGATGATAACTGGATTTATGGAGAAGTGCATGTGTGTCTGTTGCCTTGAAGAAAACTTTAGTAAAAAGGCGGTTGTATGAATTGTTGGAAGGTTCAAAATATATTGTGGTGTCAAGAAAATTTATTTGGTGAGGATCAATGGTGGATTTGAGTTTAATGGATGGATGATGGTTATTGAGAATATCCAAAAACTGTCCAAAAAGAGAAATGTCATGGTGCCATATACCTATGATATCATCTAAAAATCTGAGAAAGAGCAGGGGTTTGTGGGGACACTTGGCGAGTGCTTCTCGCTCCCACTCACTCATATAAATGTTGGCGTATGACGGTGCGAATCTTTGGCCCATGGCTGTCCCGTGGACCTGTAGGTACTGTTTGTTATTGAATGTAAAGTCATTGTTGGTGAGACAAATTTTGAGGAGATCCAAAATATGTCCATCTGGTCTATTGGGGTCTGGGTATCTATGAAATATGGAATGAATGGTTTGCAGGCCGTGTTGGGTGTTTATGTTTGTGTAGAGGCTGTCAATATCTAGAGTGAACAAGTAGGCCTTATTTGGGACAGCCATGGGCCTGATTATATTGAGAAAGTGATAGGTGTCTTTTATGTAACTAGGGTGCTTTGTGGAGAGGGGGCCTAAAAAGTGATCTATGTACTGGGAAATGTTGTAAGTAGAACTTCCACAGTCCGAGACAATGGGACGGCCGGGAGGAACCTCAGAGGGAATTGTCCATGTGGAGGGGTCTTTATGAATTTTTGGTAAAAGGTAAAATTGTCGGGGGCGTGGTTGATCCGGTCCAAATAGATAATCTCTTTGTTTAGCTGTGATGAGTTTGCAATGATAGAGGGATTGAATGATGCTTCTGATTTGTGACTGGGTCTGTAATTGCAAGGTTTCTGTTATGGGTTTGTAGTATTTTAAATCTGTGAGTTGTCTATTGGCTTCTAGGAGATATTGTTGTCTGTCTAAAATAACGATTTTGGAGCCTTTGTCTGCCGGTTTTATGATTATATTGGGGTTATGAGAAAGTTCTTTCAGGGCTCTGCGCTCCTGAGGTGTCAAATTGTCCGGGATGTCTCTTTGGGGACGGTATGAATGAAGTGATTGCCTGTCCGATAGAATTAGAGTTTGAATGGCTTTATTGGCCTGGGATAAAGCTGGTTCCCAGGTGGATGGGGATGTGAAAAGAGTTTTATTTTTATTATTATTAGTAGATTTATGGAAGTGGTCGAAGATTTTCAAGCGCCTGTGATATTTGTGGAGGTCCCTCTGAAGTTCCTCCCAGTCTGAGTGCTTGGGTTTGGGGATAAAAGAAAGTCCCCTTTCCAGGACGGAGACCTGAGTGGATGAAGGGATGAATAATTTTGACAAATTTAAAACTGTTGAAGTGGAGTCCCATCCTAAGTTGGGGTGTGCAAGGGGTGGGGTCCTGTTTGAAACGGTGTTGGTTGGGGCTAAAAGTGTTGGACGGGGAGTAATGACAGCGCCTAGGTGGGTAGGTTTTTGAGGTGGGAAGAAATGCCGGATATCAGACTGCAATGTATGAGCATGGATAGTGACCGGATTGGTTTGAGGAGTATCTATAAATTTAGCTGTTTGCACCAGTGTTGGAAAATAGCTTGGGCTGTTGCGGTGGTCCAATGGATGTTGTCGTCAGCAGTTTGGAATGTATCGTGGGGAATTTCAGTCAGGAATGGGAGGTGGGTTGCAATGGTGTTGTTGATTAACCTGAGGTTTTCCTGTTGTCTGTCTGTGAGGTGAGGTGAGAAGTTAAGTATTGGGAAGTAGATGTCTGCATTGGGAAAGGTAGACTGTGCCTGTTTGTAAAGAGCTTTTAGCTGTTTTATCGATGTTTGTTTAGGGTCCTGATCCTTGTTATTGATTCCTATGGAAAATATTACAATTTTGGTGGCCGGATTGGGTACTGACTTTTCGCATATCTTTAGGAAATGATAGAGGTTTGCTCCGGGATAACTGTCCAGTTGAATGTTGGGATTGGTGTAGGGTGGGATCCGTTTGATATTGGAGTCCCCCAGGAAGACTACAGGCCTCCTCACCCTGAAGGACCAGTCCTGTAGTTTCCTGTGGGGTCTAGCCAAGTGGGTTATTGCTTTGGATTTGGGAGGGGAGGAAAGTAGAGTGGATTGTAAAATGGGGGGGCCCGGGCGGTTGCCGGCCAGGTGTGGGACGGATTGATCAGTGTGAGAGGGGACCGAGGAGGCAGGGGCGGTCCGACTGTGCACTGGGACAGGACCAGGGCTAGTCACAGGGGAGGGTTCAGAGTGGGCATGGGTGGTCATTCTGACCTTCATGGGCCCAATCATCATATGTGTTTCCCCTCCCCTGTGGTTGTTGTAGCCCCGGGAATCTGTTTGCCCACGCACAGTCAGCCGGCCCTCTGCCATCTCTGTTGGGGGTGAATCAAAGGAAATGAGGTCGTTAGCTGTTATGGAAACATTAGATATTACAGAAGGGGTGGATTTTGACAGTGATATGGTGTCCAAGATTTGATTCTGTATGAGTTTAACCTGATTTGTAGAGCTTTCATGGACCTGGGCTGCAACCGTCCGGGCCCTAGTTGGCTCTGTAATTAAGGAATGGTTGGAGTCTGGTTGTGGTTCTTGGTTATTGGGCTGTGGAACAGAAGATGGCGGAAAAGAGCAGTTTACAGATGAAGAAGGTGTAAGTACTGTGATGTGATTGGTTGCGGGGGAGATGGGAGAGAGCTCTGGATCCAAAAAGGTAGGCTCGGGTGGTTTCTGTGTGTGTAAAGAGAATGTGAGGCGCCTGGGTCTCTGGGGTAGGGGTGTAGAAGCCTGTGGCATGGAAAAAGCTGGGGGAGATATTGCTGTAATTCTGGGTCTGGTAGGGTTGATGGTCTGGTGAGGGAGGCCTTGAGAGGTCTCCCTATATATGGGTAATTGATGTGATGGGGTCTGCCGTGGGGCCTTAACTGTATCAATATGGTCCTGGGGTGGCTTTAACTTCGCTATGGGTGAGAGGTGATGGGAGGAGCATCTGGGGAGATCTGACAGAGCTGTGGGTTGAGATGATTGGTTCCGATCCAGTTCTGGTTGTCTAAAATGGCGGGTGAAATCCTCCGTGAGGGTTGGTTTGGGACCAAGGTATAGGGACAATTTATGGGGAGTTTTTGGTCGTGGGAGTGCCGGGAATTCCTCCTCCTCTTCTAAAATGGGGGTGAGGGGCCTATCTGAGCGGGTGCCTGTGTGGGGTAGAGGTGGCGGGTTGGATCCAATCTTAGAAGCTGCTGAGTTATGAGGTGGGTCTGGTGGCGTCTGTGTAGTGTTAACTACAGGTTGTGTGTCTGCAGGGTGAATGTTGAGAATGTCTTCTATTGTTCTTATGGTTCCTGAAGTGAGGCGAGTGTGGTATCGTTTCCTAGCCCAGCTGATGGCTATCTGGAGGGCTAGTGGGTTTCGAGGTGTGTCTTCCAGGGATGAGATGACTGATGTGTAATGTTCATGTAGTATAGTCATATTGTTACGCATCCATACTGTTGTGTTTTGTTTGACCTTAGCTTGAGTGGCTTCACAGGGTGTAGATGGTTTAATGAAATCCGTGAGTTTGTGGACCTGACGCATCATTCCTACAGGGAATGTTTGGGATGTAATGGAAGTGTCTATGATTTCTTTGTGGTGAACTGCCTGGATGAGTTTGAAGTATTGTTTGGTGATGTTTCGTGTGGCTGGGTCAAGTGTTTGATAGGGTGTGTGTGTGGTTTGTCTAAGATGGTGTGATGAGAAATGTTGGTGATGATAAGTATTTTTCTGATGGTATCTGTTCACCGTACTAGGATGTGAATGGGGGTTTGGGTGTAGTGACATAAGCGGTGGTGGTGGTAACAGCGGTTCGCGTCGTGTTGGTAGTGAGTGTGTCTGAGGCCGAGCATTGGTCCCCCCACTGCTCACCTGGCCTGCCCTGGTCCTGGAAAGAAACATGTTAATTGCTAGAGGGTGGCCTACCTTAGCACGGAGTTGGTGCGTT
Organism: Telmatherina bonti; assembly: GCF_933228915.1. Classification (NCBI taxonomy): domain Eukaryota; kingdom Metazoa; phylum Chordata; class Actinopteri; order Atheriniformes; family Telmatherinidae; genus Telmatherina; species Telmatherina bonti. Next base: position 40,103,807 of record NC_136616.1, read on the forward strand.
GTCCTCTTTTGGTCGGGTCAACATTCCAGGTTGTAGATGGAGTTTATGGCTGATGGTTGTAGGCTATTGCAGTAGACTGATACTCAAAAGAGGATTAGTGAGGCAGATGTAGATCCCACAGGGAAGAGCCCGGAGGCCCGAGGAGGCCGAAACCCCCACTAGCAATTAAAAACTATCTTTATTGATTAAAAAAGGTAAAAGACTGGTAAAAACAACAAAAATATTAAAACAATTTAAAATAGTGTGTGGTAAAACACACTAAAAGGCTATAAAAGACCAAGGGTGAGGGTCAGTTGAGCAGTGTGAAACCTGACGTTTCGCAGGGATGCTGCTTCATCAGAGGTATTAAAGGGAATGCTGGCCTCAGTAACTGATATATATAGCCCAGGGATGGGAAATCATACTGACACCCATCCCCGAGCTAAGATGATTGGAGGAGGAAGAATTCCCGGGCGGAGCCGTAGTTCAGGCAAGAAGGCTATAGGGTAATTGAACCAGTTTGAATTTTGGAGGGAAAATGGTGGGGAGGGATTGGTTAAAAAGGAAAAAAAGGGGGAGGGGGGGGTTTGGGAAAAAAAGGATTGGAACAGAAAATGGTAAATTTGGAGATGTATATTCATCAGCAATGTAAGTGGTAAAATGGGGAAGACATCCACCTGTCAAGCAGGCAGGACTGGATCGATCCCCATGCTTGGCATGGGATGCCCTCCCCCTCAAAAAAAAGGAAAAAGGGGGGGGAAGTGAGGAAGAACAATTTTGGAAAGATCCAGGATGGTGAAGGTTATAGGTGACAAAAAAAAAAAAAAAAAAAAAAAAAAAAAAAAAAAAAAAAAAAAAAAAAAACCCGAGCAGGGGCACTAATGGTACACTGGGAAAAGGATCCATCAATGATATAATTTCCCAAAGGTCAAGAATGTCCACCCTGGGAGTGATGGGTCCCGAAATTTCAAGGAAGGTGAAGAGAAGTGAGGAAACTTTTTATGGAAGAGATGATGAATAGTGATAAGAACCAGGTCCAAGTCAGTGGCACGGGCTAGGTTAGGGTTGGGGTTGGGGTTGGGGTTCAGGGTTACCACGTTTATGGTTTACGGCACTGGCCTACTGACTTGGAAATTATTGCAAGGGTTGTAGTCGTTATGTAGTGGTTGATATTCAATAGGTGGAGCTGTTGACCATGTTGGTGGCAGAATGGGGCGGGCGCCCGCCAAGTGAGCCAGAGGGACCTGGTTCGATCCCCCGGCACAGTGGCGGAAGCCCGCCCCAGAGAGCCGCACTGAAAGAAAAAGGGGGGGGGGGGTGCTGTATCAAAAGAAATAAATAAATGTTTTGTCTGTAAAGAACGGGAGAGGAATTATAATGTGAGTGATTATGGTACGTGAGCAATGTTGTTGGCCAAACGGGGCAGGCGCCCGCCAGGTGAGCCAGAGGGACCTGGCTCAATCCCCCGGCACAGCGGAGGACGCCCACCCCAGAGAGCCACACCAAAAGAAAAAAAAGGGGGGGGGGGAAAGAGAGCGGGGTGGACCTCTCCCAGGTGCACCAGAGGGGATGTTTTGGTCCCCCGGTACAGCGGGAGACGTCCACCCCTGAGGGGAGGGGCAAAGCGGAGGAGAAAGAGATGCTGAGAGGAGAAAAAAGGAATGACCAAAGGAAGGCACTGTTGAAGTAATGGAAATATCGGAAGATCTTATGATGCTAGGTTCAGTCCATGTGGGGTGAGTGTTGCTAGTGTGTGGATCCAGTGTTTTTCTGCTCTTTTCCGTTGGTATGTAGACCATCTGTCATTAGATTCCAAGCCGGAGATTCTGAGATTGTGAACTGGGTGTAGCTGAAAATGATTGACTAAGGGGGTGGATAGTCTACCTTCCCCAATGTTGTACAGGTGCTGTTTGAGACGGGTGAGAATGGAATGTCGGGTTTCCCCTATGTAAAGTTTATTGTAGACTGTGCAGGTGATGGCATAGACTGTATTTCTAGATTGCAAGGAATGGGTGAGAGATATGGGAAGACTTTTGCCACTATAGGGGTTTGAAATAAATTTACAGGGAACATATAGGTGCTCATGTTGTGTGAGGGGTATTTTTCTATTTTCAGTGAAGGCTGAATGGACCAGGATGTTTTGGAGGTTTGAGTTTTTCCGGTAGGCTGTGATGAACCTATAATTGTGAATGGGTGGATATTGGAGTCTCAGGTCCTGGAAATGGGACTTAATGGTTTTGTGGAAAGTTGTGAATCTATGAGAAAAGGTGCTGACAAAGGGAAGAAGTTTGGGTGGGGAGTTGGGTTTGTGAGTGACGGGGCCAGGTTCTCGTGCTGCGGAACAGTCCGGAAGGGTATGGGCAATAGGAGTAGATTGTGTTGAGGGAAAGGATGGGTCCAGGTCAGGTTCTACAAGGGAAAGGTCGATGGAGAAGTGCACAGATAGAGAAGGTAAAGGAGGGGAATAATTGGAGTTAGGGGAGGAAAGAGGGAGTGGGGAATGCTGAGGGTTAGAAGAGGGGAGCGGCAGATCAGGGGAGTGTGTGGGGCTGGACAAGAAAGATAAGGGAGGGAGGGGGTTAAGGTTAGGGTTTGAGGGAAGGGGGGGGGGATGGTTAGGGTTAGAGAAGGGGAACAGTGGGTCAGGGGAGTGTGTGGGGGTGGAAAAGAAAGGTAAGGGAGGCAGGGGGTTAGGGTTAGGGATGGAGGGAAGGGGTGGGGAGTGGTTAGGGTTAGAGAAGGGGGACAGTAGGTCAGGAGAGTGTGTGGGGATGGAAAAGAAAGGTAAGGAAGGCAGGGGGTTGGGGTTAGGGATGGAGGGAAGGGGCAGGGAATGGTTAGGGTTAGAGGAGGGGAACTGTAGGTCAGGGGAGTGTGTGGGGATTGAAGGGGGTTAGGGTTAGGGTTAGGGTTAGGGTTAGGGTAAGGGGCCAGGTCTGGGGAATGGTTAGAGTTAGAGGAAAATGGTAGGGAAGGGGAACCGTGAAGGTTAAGGGGGGAGAGTAAGCGAGGAAGGTGGTTGGGAACTTTAGGTTGTGGTTGTCTCCCCTTGGGGAGACATGAGTGTTGTGAAAGGTTGTTAGAGTGAGTGGGAGCGAGTGCAGCCAGGGTTAGGGGTTAGGGTTAGGGTTAGGGTTAGGGTTAGGGTTAGGGTTAGGGGTTAGGGTTAGGGTTAGGGTTAGGGTTAGGGGGTTAGGGTTAGGGTTAGGGTTAGGGTTAGGGTTAGGGGTTAGGGTTAGGGTTAGGGTTAGGGTTAGGGTTAGGGTTAGGGGTTAGGGTTAGGGTTGGGGTTGGGGTTGGGGTTCAGGGTTACCATGTTTATGGTTTATGGCACTGGCCTACTGACTTGGAAATTATTGCAAGGGTTGTAGTAGTTGTGTAGTGGTTGATATTTAATAGGTGGAGCTGTTGACCATGTTGGTGGCAGAATGGGGCGGGCGCCCGCCAAGAGAGCCAGAGGGACCTGGTTCGATCCCCCGGCACCGTGGCGGAAGCCCGCCCCAGAGAGCCGCACCGAAAGAAAAGGGGGGGCACTGCACCAAAAGAAATAAACAATGTTTTATCTATAAAGGAGGGGAGAGGAATTATAATGTGAGTGATTGTGGTAAGGGAGCAATGTTGTTGGCCAAATGGGGCAGGTGCCCGCCAGGTGAGCCAGAGGGACCTGGTTCAATCCCCTGGCACAGTGGAGGACACCCGCCCCAGAGAGCTGTACTGAAAGAAAAAAAAAAAAAAAAAAAAAAAAAAAAAAAAAAAAAAAAAAAAAAAAAAAAAAAAAAAAAAAATAATAGAGTGGGGGGGGGTTGCTGAAATGGAGTTAAAGAAATATTATGATGCTGAGTTTAGTCCTTGTGGAGTGAGAGTTGCCAGTGTGTGGATCCAGTGTTTTTCTGCTCTTTTCCGTTGGTATGTAGACCATCTGTCATTAGATTCCAAGCCGGAGATTGTGAGATTATGAACGGGGTGTAGTTGGAAATGATTGACTAAAGGGGTGGATAGTCTACCTTCCCCAATGTTGTACAGGTGCTGTTTAAGACGGGTGAGAATGGAATGTCGGGTTTCCCCTATGTAAAGCATATTGCAGACTGTGCAGGTGATGGCATAGATAGTATTTCTTGTTTGCAGTGAATGAGTGAGAGATACAGGAAGACTTTTGCCACTATGAGGGTTTGAAATGAATTTGCGGGAAATATATAAGTGTTCATATTGTGTCGGGGAAAATTTTCTATTTTCAGTGAAGGCTGAGTGGACCAGGATGTTTTTGAGGTTTGAATTTTTCCTATAAGCTGTGATGAATCTATAATTGTGGACAGGTGGATATTGCAGTCTCAGGTCCTGGAAATGGGACTTAATTGTTTTGTGAAGGGTTGTATATCTGTGGGAAAAGGTGCTGACAAAAGGAAGAAGTTTGGGCGGGGAACTGGATTTCGGAGGAACAGGGCTGATCTCTCGTGCTGAGTAACAGGTGGGAAGGGCGGGGGTAGTAGGGGTAGGTTGTGTTGAGGAGTAAGATGGGTCCAGGTAAGGTTCTATGAGGGAAGGGTCAGAAGTGAGGTGCACGGATAGAGAAGGTAAGGAGGGGGAATGAGTGGGGTTAGGGAAGGAGAGAAGGAGTGGGGAATGGTTAGGGTGAGAAGAGGGGGGCAGCAGGTCAGGGGAGTGTTGGGGGATAGAAAGGAGAGGGAAGGAAGGGAAGGGGTTGGGGGAGGAGAGAAGGACTGGGGAATGGTTAGGGTTGGAAGAAAGGGGCCGGTCAGGGGAGTGTTGGGGGATGGGAAAGGGAGGGGAGGGAGGGCGGGGGTTAGGGAAGGAGGGAAGGGATGGGAAATGGTTAGGGTTAGGAAACGGGGATGGGAGGTCAGGGAAGTGTTGGGAAATGGAAGAGAAGGGGGAGGAAGGGAGGGGGTTAGGGTTGGGGATGGAAGGAAGGGGTGGGGAATGGTTAGGGTTAGAGGAGGGGGACGGTGGGTCAGGGGAGTGTGTGGGGGTGGAAAAGGGAGACAAGGAAGGCAGGGGGTTAGGGTTAGGAGTGGAAAGAGGGGAAGGGGGATGGTTAGGGTTAGAGGATAAGGACGGGGGGTTAGGGTTAGGGATGGAAGGAAGGGGTGGGGAATGGTTAGGGTTAGAGGAGAAGGACGGTGGGTCAGGGGAGTGTGTGGGGGTGGAAAAGGGAGACAAGGAAGGCAGGGGGTTAGGGTTAGGAGTGGAAAGAAGGGATGGGGAATGGTTAGGGTTAGAGGATAAGGACAGGAGGTCAGGGAAATGTATGGGGGTGGAAAAGGAAGGCAAGGAAGGCAGGGGGTTGGGGTTAGGGGAGGAGGAAGGGGGTGGGGGATGGTTGGGGTTAGAAAAGGGGGAAGGCGGGTCAGGGGAATGTGTGGGGTTAGAAAGGACAGGGAAGGGAGGAAGGAGGTTGGGATTAGGGGTGGAGGAAGGAGGCGGGGAATGGTTAGGGTAAGAGAAGGGGGACGGTGGGTTGGGGGAGTGTACGGGGATGGAAGGGAGAGGGAGAGGAGGAAGGGGGTTAGGGTTAGGGGGCAAGTCCGGGTCATGGTTGGGGTTAGGGTTAGAGGAAAAGGGCAGGGAAGGGGAACAGTGAAGGTTAGAGGGGGAGAGTAAGGGAGGAGGGTGGTTAGGGGTTTTGGATTGTGGTTGTCTCCCCCTGGGGAGATATGAGTATTGTGAAGTGTTGTTAGAGTGAGTGGGAGCGAGTGCAGCCAAAGTGGTGTTTTTTATTGTTCGTAGGAAGCGTTTAGAATAGCCTCTCTGTCTGAGGGCTTTGAAAAGGGTTTGAGTGGCGTGTGAGAAATCAGAGGGTTTGGAGCAGATGCGGTGGAAGCGGATGATTTGAGATTTAATGATACCACGGAAGGTGTGTTTGGGGTGATAACTAGATTTATGGAGAAGTGCGTGCGTGTCTGTTGCTTTGAAGAAAACTTTTGTAAAGAGGCGATTGTATGAAGTGTTGGTGGGTTCAAAATATACTGTGGTGTCGAGAAAATTTACTTGGTTGGAATCAATCGTGGATTTGAGTTTGATGGATGGATGGTGGTTGTTGAGAATGTCCAAAAACTGTTGGAAAAGGGAAATGTCATGGTGCCATATACCTATGATGTCATCCAGAAATCTGAGAAAGAGCAGAGGTTTATGGGGGCACTTGGCAAGTGCTTCTCGCTCCCACTCACTCATGTAGATATTGGCGTATGAAGGTGCAAATCTTTGGCCCATGGCTGTCCCGTGAACCTGTAAGTACTGTTTGTTATTGAATGTAAAGTCATTGTTGGTGAGACAAATTTTGAGAAGGTCCAAAATATGTCCATCTGGTCTATTGGGGTCTGGGTATCGGTGAAATGTGGAATGAATGATTTGTAGGCCGTGTTGGGTGTTTATGTTTGTGTAGAGGCTGTCAATATCCAGAGTGAACAAGTAGGCCTTGTTTGGGACAGCCATGGGCCTGATTATATCGAGAAAGTGATAGGTGTCTTTTATGTAACTAGGGTGCTTTGTGGAGAGGGGGCCTAAAAAGTGGTCTATATACTGGGAAATGTTGTAAGTGGAACTTCCACAGTCCGAGACAATGGGACGACCGGGAGGAACCTCAGAGGGAATTGTCCATGTGGAGGGGTCTTTATGAATTTTTGGTAAAAGATAAAACTGTCGGGGGCGTGGTTGATCCGGTCCAAATAGATAATCTCTTTGTTTAGCTGTGATGAGTTTGCAATGATAGAGGGATTGTATGATGCTTCTGATTTGAGACTGGGTCTGTAATTGCAAGGTTTCTGTTATGGGTTTGTAGTATTTTAAATCTGCGAGTTGTCTATTGGCTTCTAGGAGATATTGTTGTCTGTCTAAAATAACGATTTTAGAGCCTTTGTCTGCCGGTTTTATGATTATATTGGGGTTGTGAGAAAGTTCTTTCAGGGCTCTGCGCTCCTGAGGTGTCAAATTGTCCGGGATGTCTCTTTGGGGACGGTGTGAATGAAGTGATTGCCTGTCGGATAGAATTAGAGTTTGGATGGCTTTATTGGTCTGAGATAAAGCTGGTTCCCAGGTGGATGGGGATGTGAAAAGAGTTTTATTTCTATTAGTTGATTTATGGAAGTGGTCGATGATTTTCAAGCGCCTGTGGTATTTGTGGAGGTCCCTCTGAAGTTCCTCCCAGTCTGAGTGCTTGGGTTTGGGGATAAAAGAAAGTCCCCTTTCCAGGACGGAGACCTGAGTGGATGAAGGGATGAATAATTTTGACAAATTTAAGACTGTTGAAGTGGAATCCCATCCCAAATTGGGGTGTGCGAGGGGTGGGGTCCTGTTTGAAACTGTGTTGGTTGGGGCTAAAAGTGTTGGACGGGGAGTAATGACAGCGCCTTGGTGGGTAGGTTTTTGAGGTGGGAAGAAATGCCGGATATCAGATTGCAATGTATGAGCATGGATAGTGACCGGATTGGTTTGAGGAGTATCTATAAATTTAGCTGTTTGCACCAGTGTTGGAAAATAGCTTGGGCTGTTGCGGTGGTCCAATGGATGTTGTCGTCAGCAGTCTGGAATGTATCGTGGGGAATTTCGGTCAGGAATGGGAAGTGGGTTGCAATGGTGTTGTTGATTAACCTGAGGTTTTCCTGTTGTCTGTCTGTAAGGTGAGGTGAGAAGTTAAGTATTGGGAAGTAGATGTCTGCATTGGGAAAGGTAGACTGTGCCTGTTTGTAAAGAGCTTTTAGCTGTTTTATTGATGTTTGTTTAGGGTCCTGATCCTTGTTATTGATTCCTATGGAAAATATTACAATTTTGGTGGCCGGATTGGGTACTGACTTTTCGCATATCTTTAGGAAATGATAGAGGTTTGCTCCGGGATAACTGTCCAGTTGAATGTTGGGATTGGTGTAGGGTGGGATCCGTTTGATATTGGAGTCCCCCAGGAAGACTACAGGCCTCCTCACCCTGAAGGACCAGTCCTGTAGCTTCCTGTGGGGTCTAGCCAAGTGGGTTATTGCTTTGGATTTGGGAGGGGAGGAAAGTAGAGTGGATTGTAAAATGGGGGGGCCCGGGCGGTTGCCGGCCAGGTGTGGGACGGGTTGATCAGTGTGAGAGGGGACCGAGGAGGCAGGGGCGGTCTGACTGTGCACTGGGACAGGACCAGGGCTAGTCACAGGGGAGGGTTCAGAGTGGGCATGGGTGGTCATTCTGACCTTCATGGGCCCAATCATCATATGTGTTTCCCCTCCCCTGCGGTTGTTGTAGCCCCGGGAATCTGTTTGCCCACGCACAGTCAGCCGGCCCTCTGCCATCTCTGTTGGGGGTGAATCAAAGGAAATGAGGTCGTTAGCTGTTATGGAAACATTAGATATTACAGAAGGGGTGGATTTTGACAATGATATGGTGTCCAAGATTTGATTCTGTATGAGTTTAACCTGATTTGTAGAGCTTTCATGGACCTGGGCTGCAACCGTCCGGGCCCTAGTTGGCTCTGTAATAAAGGAATGGTTGGAGTCTGGTTGTGGTTCTTGGTTATTGGGCTGTGGAACAGAAGATGGCGGAAAAGAGCAGTTTACAGATGAAGAAGGTGTAAGTACTGTGATGTGATTGGTTGCGGGGGAGATGGGAGAGAGCTCTGGATCCAAAAAGGTAGGCTCGGGTGGTTTCTGTGTGTGTAAAGAGAATGTGAGGCGCCTGGGTCTCTGGGGTAGGGGTGTAGAAGCCTGTGGCATGGAAAAAGCTGGGGGAGGTATTGCTGTAATTCTGGGTCTGGTAGGGTTGATGGTCTGGTGAGGGAGGCCTTGAGAGGTCTCCCTATATATGGGTAATTGATGTGATGGGGTCTGCCGTGGGGCCTTAACTGTATCAGTATGGTCCTGGGGTGGCTTTAACTTCGCTATGGGTGAGAGGTGATGGGAGGAGCATCTGGGGAGATCTGACGGAGCTGTGGGTCGAGATGATTGGTTCTGATCCAGTTCTGGTTGTCTAAAATGGCGGGTGAAATCCTCCGTGAGGGTTGGTTTGGGACCAAGGTATAGGGACAATTTATGGGGAGTTTTTGGTCGTGGGAGTGCCGGGAATTCCTCCTCCTCTTCTAAAATGGGGGTGAGGGGCCTATCTGCGCGGGTGCCTGTGTGGGGTAGAGGTGGCGGGTTGGATCCAATCTTAGAAGCTGCTGAGTTATGAGGTGGGTCTGGTGGCGTCTGTGTAGTGTTAACTACAGGTTGTGTGTCTGCAGGGTGAATGTTGAGAATGTCTTCTATTGTTCTTATGGTTCCTGAAGTGAGGCGAGTGTGGTATCGTTTCCTAGCCCAGCTGATGGCTATCTGGAGGGCTAGTGGGTTTCGAGGTGTGTCTTCCAGGGATGAGATGACTGATGTGTAATGTTCATGTAGTATAGTCATATTGTTACGCATCCATACTGTTGTGTTTTGTTTGACCTTAGCTTGAGTGGCTTCACAGGGTGTAGATGGTTTAATGAAATCCGTGAGTTTGTGGACCTGACGCATCATTCCTACAGGGAATGTTTGGGATGTAATGGAAGTGTCTATGATTTCTTTGTGGTGAACTGCCTGGATGAGTTTGAAGTATTGTTTGGTGATGTTTCGTGTGGCTGGGTCAAGTGTTTGATAGGGTGTGTGTGTGGTTTGTCTAAGATGGTGTGATGAGAAATGTTGGTGATGATAAGTATTTTTCTGATGGTATCTGTTCACCGTACTAGGATGTGAATGGGGGTTTGGGTGTAGTGACATAAGCGGTGGTGGTGGTAACAGCGGTTCGCGTCGTGTTGGTAGTGAGTGTGTCTGAGGCCGAGCATTGGTCCCCCCACTGCTCACCTGGCCTGCCCTGGTCCTGGAAAGAAACATGTTAATTGCTAGAGGGTGGCCTACCTTAGCACGGAGTTGGTGCGTTGTCCTCTTTTGGTCGGGTCAACATTCCAGGTTGTAGATGGAGTTTATGGCTGATGGTTGTAGGCTATTGCAGTAGACTGATACTCAAAAGAGGATTAGTGAGGCAGATGTAGATCCCACAGGGAAGAGCCCGGAGGCCCGAGGAGGCCGAAACCCCCACTAGCAATTAAAAACTATCTTTATTGATTAAAAAAGGTAAAAGACTGGTAAAAACAACAAAAATATTAAAACAATTTAAAATAGTGTGTGGTAAAACACACTAAAAGGCTATAAAAGACCAAGGGTGAGGGTCAGTTGAGCAGTGTGAAACCTGACGTTTCGCAGAGGTGCTGCTTCATCAGAGGTATTAAAGGGAATGCTGGCCTCAGTAACTGATATATATAGCCCAGGGATGGGAAATTGAGTTGATGCCCATCCCCAAGCTATGATCATTGGAGGAGGAAGAGTTCCCGGGCGGAGCCGTGTTTCAGCTGAAAAGGCTATAGGGTAATTGGACCGATTTGAATTTTGGAGGGAAAATGGTGGGGAGGGATTGGTTTGGAGGAAAAAAAAAAAAAAAAAAAAAAAAAAAAAAAAATAAAAAAATCACAAAGAAAAGGGGGGGAAGGGATTTGAGAAGTCCAGGGTGCTAGAGGTTGTGTGAGAAGGGAAAAAGAGAAAAAAAGAAAGGGGGGAGGGAGGAAGGGTAGGAAGCTGATGGCTCAGTGGGAAAAACATTCATCAATGGTCCGAATTCTCCCAAGTCAAAGTTGCTAAACCGGGGGGCATGGATCCAGAACTTTCAGGTCAAGAAAACGGGAGTAGGAGACTTTTTTTATGGAAAAGATGATAAACAATGATATGAACCAGGTCCAAGTCAGTGGCACGGGCTAGGTTAGGGTTGGGGTTGGGGTTGGGGTTCAGGGTTACCATGTTTATGGTTTATGGCACTGGCCTACTGACTTGGAAATTATTGCAAGGGTTGTAGTAGTTGTGTAGTGGTTGATATTTAATAGGTGGAGCTGTTGACCATGTTGGTGGCAGAATGGGGCGGGCGCCCGCCAAGAGAGCCAGAGGGACCTGGTTCGATCCCCCGGCACCGTGGCGGAAGCCCGCCCCAGAGAGCCGCACCGAAAGAAAAGGGGGGGCACTGCACCAAAAGAAATAAACAATGTTTTATCTATAAAGGAGGGGAGAGGAATTATAATGTGAGTGATTGTGGTAAGGGAGCAATGTTGTTGGCCAAATGGGGCAGGTGCCCGCCAGGTGAGCCAGAGGGACCTGGTTCAATCCCCTGGCACAGTGGAGGACACCCGCCCCAGAGAGCTGTACTGAAAGAAAAAAAAAAAAAAAAAAAAAAAAAAAAAAAAAAAAAAAAAAAAAAAAAATAATAGAGTGGGGGGGGGTTGCTGAAATGGAGTTAAAGAAATATTATGATGCTGAGTTTAGTCCTTGTGGAGTGAGAGTTGCCAGTGTGTGGATCCAGTGTTTTTCTGCTCTTTTCCGTTGGTATGTAGACCATCTGTCATTAGATTCCAAGCCGGAGATTGTGAGATTATGAACGGGGTGTAGTTGGAAATGATTGACTAAAGGGGTGGATAGTCTACCTTCCCCAATGTTGTACAGGTGCTGTTTAAGACGGGTGAGAATGGAATGTCGGGTTTCCCCTATGTAAAGCATATTGCAGACTGTGCAGGTGATGGCATAGATAGTATTTCTTGTTTGCAGTGAATGAGTGAGAGATACAGGAAGACTTTTGCCACTATGAGGGTTTGAAATGAATTTGCGGGAAATATATAAGTGTTCATATTGTGTCGGGGAAAATTTTCTATTTTCAGTGAAGGCTGAGTGGACCAGGATGTTTTTGAGGTTTGAATTTTTCCTATAAGCTGTGATGAATCTATAATTGTGGACAGGTGGATATTGCAGTCTCAGGTCCTGGAAATGGGACTTAATTGTTTTGTGAAGGGTTGTATATCTGTGGGAAAAGGTGCTGACAAAAGGAAGAAGTTTGGGCGGGGAACTGGATTTCGGAGGAACAGGGCTGATCTCTCGTGCTGAGTAACAGGTGGGAAGGGCGGGGGTAGTAGGGGTAGGTTGTGTTGAGGAGTAAGATGGGTCCAGGTAAGGTTCTATGAGGGAAGGGTCAGAAGTGAGGTGCACGGATAGAGAAGGTAAGGAGGGGGAATGAGTGGGGTTAGGGAAGGAGAGAAGGAGTGGGGAATGGTTAGGGTGAGAAGAGGGGGGCAGCAGGTCAGGGGAGTGTTGGGGGATAGAAAGGAGAGGGAAGGAAGGGAAGGGGTTGGGGGAGGAGAGAAGGACTGGGGAATGGTTAGGGTTGGAAGAAAGGGGCCGGTCAGGGGAGTGTTGGGGGATGGGAAAGGGAGGGGAGGGAGGGCGGGGGTTAGGGAAGGAGGGAAGGGATGGGAAATGGTTAGGGTTAGGAAACGGGGATGGGAGGTCAGGGAAGTGTTGGGAAATGGAAGAGAAGGGGGAGGAAGGGAGGGGGTTAGGGTTGGGGATGGAAGGAAGGGGTGGGGAATGGTTAGGGTTAGAGGAGGGGGACGGTGGGTCAGGGGAGTGTGTGGGGGTGGAAAAGGGAGACAAGGAAGGCAGGGGGTTAGGGTTAGGAGTGGAAAGAGGGGAAGGGGGATGGTTAGGGTTAGAGGATAAGGACGGGGGGTTAGGGTTAGGGATGGAAGGAAGGGGTGGGGAATGGTTAGGGTTAGAGGAGAAGGACGGTGGGTCAGGGGAGTGTGTGGGGGTGGAAAAGGGAGACAAGGAAGGCAGGGGGTTAGGGTTAGGAGTGGAAAGAAGGGATGGGGAATGGTTAGGGTTAGAGGATAAGGACAGGAGGTCAGGGAAATGTATGGGGGTGGAAAAGGAAGGCAAGGAAGGCAGGGGGTTGGGGTTAGGGGAGGAGGAAGGGGGTGGGGGATGGTTGGGGTTAGAAAAGGGGGAAGGCGGGTCAGGGGAATGTGTGGGGTTAGAAAGGACAGGGAAGGGAGGAAGGAGGTTGGGATTAGGGGTGGAGGAAGGAGGCGGGGAATGGTTAGGGTAAGAGAAGGGGGACGGTGGGTTGGGGGAGTGTACGGGGATGGAAGGGAGAGGGAGAGGAGGAAGGGGGTTAGGGTTAGGGGGCAAGTCCGGGTCATGGTTGGGGTTAGGGTTAGAGGAAAAGGGCAGGGAAGGGGAACAGTGAAGGTTAGAGGGGGAGAGTAAGGGAGGAGGGTGGTTAGGGGTTTTGGATTGTGGTTGTCTCCCCCTGGGGAGATATGAGTATTGTGAAGTGTTGTTAGAGTGAGTGGGAGCGAGTGCAGCCAAAGTGGTGTTTTTTATTGTTCGTAGGAAGCGTTTAGAATAGCCTCTCTGTCTGAGGGCTTTGAAAAGGGTTTGAGTGGCGTGTGAGAAATCAGAGGGTTTGGAGCAGATGCGGTGGAAGCGGATGATTTGAGATTTAATGATACCACGGAAGGTGTGTTTGGGGTGATAACTAGATTTATGGAGAAGTGCGTGCGTGTCTGTTGCTTTGAAGAAAACTTTTGTAAAGAGGCGATTGTATGAAGTGTTGGTGGGTTCAAAATATACTGTGGTGTCGAGAAAATTTACTTGGTTGGAATCAATCGTGGATTTGAGTTTGATGGATGGATGGTGGTTGTTGAGAATGTCCAAAAACTGTTGGAAAAGGGAAATGTCATGGTGCCATATACCTATGATGTCATCCAGAAATCTGAGAAAGAGCAGAGGTTTATGGGGGCACTTGGCAAGTGCTTCTCGCTCCCACTCACTCATGTAGATATTGGCGTATGAAGGTGCAAATCTTTGGCCCATGGCTGTCCCGTGAACCTGTAAGTACTGTTTGTTATTGAATGTAAAGTCATTGTTGGTGAGACAAATTTTGAGAAGGTCCAAAATATGTCCATCTGGTCTATTGGGGTCTGGGTATCGGTGAAATGTGGAATGAATGATTTGTAGGCCGTGTTGGGTGTTTATGTTTGTGTAGAGGCTGTCAATATCCAGAGTGAACAAGTAGGCCTTGTTTGGGACAGCCATGGGCCTGATTATATCGAGAAAGTGATAGGTGTCTTTTATGTAACTAGGGTGCTTTGTGGAGAGGGGGCCTAAAAAGTGGTCTATATACTGGGAAATGTTGTAAGTGGAACTTCCACAGTCCGAGACAATGGGACGACCGGGAGGAACCTCAGAGGGAATTGTCCATGTGGAGGGGTCTTTATGAATTTTTGGTAAAAGATAAAACTGTCGGGGGCGTGGTTGATCCGGTCCAAATAGATAATCTCTTTGTTTAGCTGTGATGAGTTTGCAATGATAGAGGGATTGTATGATGCTTCTGATTTGAGACTGGGTCTGTAATTGCAAGGTTTCTGTTATGGGTTTGTAGTATTTTAAATCTGCGAGTTGTCTATTGGCTTCTAGGAGATATTGTTGTCTGTCTAAAATAACGATTTTAGAGCCTTTGTCTGCCGGTTTTATGATTATATTGGGGTTGTGAGAAAGTTCTTTCAGGGCTCTGCGCTCCTGAGGTGTCAAATTGTCCGGGATGTCTCTTTGGGGACGGTGTGAATGAAGTGATTGCCTGTCGGATAGAATTAGAGTTTGGATGGCTTTATTGGTCTGAGATAAAGCTGGTTCCCAGGTGGATGGGGATGTGAAAAGAGTTTTATTTCTATTAGTTGATTTATGGAAGTGGTCGATGATTTTCAAGCGCCTGTGGTATTTGTGGAGGTCCCTCTGAAGTTCCTCCCAGTCTGAGTGCTTGGGTTTGGGGATAAAAGAAAGTCCCCTTTCCAGGACGGAGACCTGAGTGGATGAAGGGATGAATAATTTTGACAAATTTAAGACTGTTGAAGTGGAATCCCATCCCAAATTGGGGTGTGCGAGGGGTGGGGTCCTGTTTGAAACTGTGTTGGTTGGGGCTAAAAGTGTTGGACGGGGAGTAATGACAGCGCCTTGGTGGGTAGGTTTTTGAGGTGGGAAGAAATGCCGGATATCAGATTGCAATGTATGAGCATGGATAGTGACCGGATTGGTTTGAGGAGTATCTATAAATTTAGCTGTTTGCACCAGTGTTGGAAAATAGCTTGGGCTGTTGCGGTGGTCCAATGGATGTTGTCGTCAGCAGTCTGGAATGTATCGTGGGGAATTTCGGTCAGGAATGGGAAGTGGGTTGCAATGGTGTTGTTGATTAACCTGAGGTTTTCCTGTTGTCTGTCTGTAAGGTGAGGTGAGAAGTTAAGTATTGGGAAGTAGATGTCTGCATTGGGAAAGGTAGACTGTGCCTGTTTGTAAAGAGCTTTTAGCTGTTTTATTGATGTTTGTTTAGGGTCCTGATCCTTGTTATTGATTCCTATGGAAAATATTACAATTTTGGTGGCCGGATTGGGTACTGACTTTTCGCATATCTTTAGGAAATGATAGAGGTTTGCTCCGGGATAACTGTCCAGTTGAATGTTGGGATTGGTGTAGGGTGGGATCCGTTTGATATTGGAGTCCCCCAGGAAGACTACAGGCCTCCTCACCCTGAAGGACCAGTCCTGTAGCTTCCTGTGGGGTCTAGCCAAGTGGGTTATTGCTTTGGATTTGGGAGGGGAGGAAAGTAGAGTGGATTGTAAAATGGGGGGGCCCGGGCGGTTGCCGGCCAGGTGTGGGACGGGTTGATCAGTGTGAGAGGGGACCGAGGAGGCAGGGGCGGTCTGACTGTGCACTGGGACAGGACCAGGGCTAGTCACAGGGGAGGGTTCAGAGTGGGCATGGGTGGTCATTCTGACCTTCATGGGCCCAATCATCATATGTGTTTCCCCTCCCCTGCGGTTGTTGTAGCCCCGGGAATCTGTTTGCCCACGCACAGTCAGCCGGCCCTCTGCCATCTCTGTTGGGGGTGAATCAAAGGAAATGAGGTCGTTAGCTGTTATGGAAACATTAGATATTACAGAAGGGGTGGATTTTGACAATGATATGGTGTCCAAGATTTGATTCTGTATGAGTTTAACCTGATTTGTAGAGCTTTCATGGACCTGGGCTGCAACCGTCCGGGCCCTAGTTGGCTCTGTAATAAAGGAATGGTTGGAGTCTGGTTGTGGTTCTTGGTTATTGGGCTGTGGAACAGAAGATGGCGGAAAAGAGCAGTTTACAGATGAAGAAGGTGTAAGTACTGTGATGTGATTGGTTGCGGGGGAGATGGGAGAGAGCTCTGGATCCAAAAAGGTAGGCTCGGGTGGTTTCTGTGTGTGTAAAGAGAATGTGAGGCGCCTGGGTCTCTGGGGTAGGGGTGTAGAAGCCTGTGGCATGGAAAAAGCTGGGGGAGGTATTGCTGTAATTCTGGGTCTGGTAGGGTTGATGGTCTGGTGAGGGAGGCCTTGAGAGGTCTCCCTATATATGGGTAATTGATGTGATGGGGTCTGCCGTGGGGCCTTAACTGTATCAGTATGGTCCTGGGGTGGCTTTAACTTCGCTATGGGTGAGAGGTGATGGGAGGAGCATCTGGGGAGATCTGACGGAGCTGTGGGTCGAGATGATTGGTTCTGATCCAGTTCTGGTTGTCTAAAATGGCGGGTGAAATCCTCCGTGAGGGTTGGTTTGGGACCAAGGTATAGGGACAATTTATGGGGAGTTTTTGGTCGTGGGAGTGCCGGGAATTCCTCCTCCTCTTCTAAAATGGGGGTGAGGGGCCTATCTGCGCGGGTGCCTGTGTGGGGTAGAGGTGGCGGGTTGGATCCAATCTTAGAAGCTGCTGAGTTATGAGGTGGGTCTGGTGGCGTCTGTGTAGTGTTAACTACAGGTTGTGTGTCTGCAGGGTGAATGTTGAGAATGTCTTCTATTGTTCTTATGGTTCCTGAAGTGAGGCGAGTGTGGTATCGTTTCCTAGCCCAGCTGATGGCTATCTGGAGGGCTAGTGGGTTTCGAGGTGTGTCTTCCAGGGATGAGATGACTGATGTGTAATGTTCATGTAGTATAGTCATATTGTTACGCATCCATACTGTTGTGTTTTGTTTGACCTTAGCTTGAGTGGCTTCACAGGGTGTAGATGGTTTAATGAAATCCGTGAGTTTGTGGACCTGACGCATCATTCCTACAGGGAATGTTTGGGATGTAATGGAAGTGTCTATGATTTCTTTGTGGTGAACTGCCTGGATGAGTTTGAAGTATTGTTTGGTGATGTTTCGTGTGGCTGGGTCAAGTGTTTGATAGGGTGTGTGTGTGGTTTGTCTAAGATGGTGTGATGAGAAATGTTGGTGATGATAAGTATTTTTCTGATGGTATCTGTTCACCGTACTAGGATGTGAATGGGGGTTTGGGTGTAGTGACATAAGCGGTGGTGGTGGTAACAGCGGTTCGCGTCGTGTTGGTAGTGAGTGTGTCTGAGGCCGAGCATTGGTCCCCCCACTGCTCACCTGGCCTGCCCTGGTCCTGGAAAGAAACATGTTAATTGCTAGAGGGTGGCCTACCTTAGCACGGAGTTGGTGCGTTGTCCTCTTTTGGTCGGGTCAACATTCCAGGTTGTAGATGGAGTTTATGGCTGATGGTTGTAGGCTATTGCAGTAGACTGATACTCAAAAGAGGATTAGTGAGGCAGATGTAGATCCCACAGGGAAGAGCCCGGAGGCCCGAGGAGGCCGAAACCCCCACTAGCAATTAAAAACTATCTTTATTGATTAAAAAAGGTAAAAGACTGGTAAAAACAACAAAAATATTAAAACAATTTAAAATAGTGTGTGGTAAAACACACTAAAAGGCTATAAAAGACCAAGGGTGAGGGTCAGTTGAGCAGTGTGAAACCTGACGTTTCGCAGAGGTGCTGCTTCATCAGAGGTATTAAAGGGAATGCTGGCCTCAGTAACTGATATATATAGCCCAGGGATGGGAAATTGAGTTGATGCCCATCCCCAAGCTATGATCATTGGAGGAGGAAGAGTTCCCGGGCGGAGCCGTGTTTCAGCTGAAAAGGCTATAGGGTAATTGGACCGATTTGAATTTTGGAGGGAAAATGGTGGGGAGGGATTGGTTTGGAGGAAAAAAAAAAAAAAATAAAAAAAAAAAAAAAAATAAAAAAATCACAAAGAAAAGGGGGGGAAGGGATTTGAGAAGTCCAGGGTGCTAGAGGTTGTGTGAGAAGGGAAAAAGAGAAAAAAAGAAAGGGGGGAGGGAGGAAGGGTAGGAAGCTGATGGCTCAGTGGGAAAAACATTCATCAATGGTCCGAATTCTCCCAAGTCAAAGTTGCTAAACCGGGGGGCATGGATCCAGAACTTTCAGGTCAAGAAAACGGGAGTAGGAGACTTTTTTTATGGAAAAGATGATAAACAATGATATGAACCAGGTCCAAGTCAGTGGCACGGGCTAGGTTAGGGTTGGGGTTGGGGTTGGGGTTCAGGGTTACCATGTTTATGGTTTATGGCACTGGCCTACTGACTTGGAAATTATTGCAAGGGTTGTAGTAGTTGTGTAGTGGTTGATATTTAATAGGTGGAGCTGTTGACCATGTTGGTGGCAGAATGGGGCGGGCGCCCGCCAAGAGAGCCAGAGGGACCTGGTTCGATCCCCCGGCACCGTGGCGGAAGCCCGCCCCAGAGAGCCGCACCGAAAGAAAAGGGGGGGCACTGCACCAAAAGAAATAAACAATGTTTTATCTATAAAGGAGGGGAGAGGAATTATAATGTGAGTGATTGTGGTAAGGGAGCAATGTTGTTGGCCAAATGGGGCAGGTGCCCGCCAGGTGAGCCAGAGGGACCTGGTTCAATCCCCTGGCACAGTGGAGGACACCCGCCCCAGAGAGCTGTACTGAAAGAAAAAAAAAAAAAAAAAAAAAAAAAAAAAAAAAAAAAAAAAAAAAAAAATAATAGAGTGGGGGGGGGTTGCTGAAATGGAGTTAAAGAAATATTATGATGCTGAGTTTAGTCCTTGTGGAGTGAGAGTTGCCAGTGTGTGGATCCAGTGTTTTTCTGCTCTTTTCCGTTGGTATGTAGACCATCTGTCATTAGATTCCAAGCCGGAGATTGTGAGATTATGAACGGGGTGTAGTTGGAAATGATTGACTAAAGGGGTGGATAGTCTACCTTCCCCAATGTTGTACAGGTGCTGTTTAAGACGGGTGAGAATGGAATGTCGGGTTTCCCCTATGTAAAGCATATTGCAGACTGTGCAGGTGATGGCATAGATAGTATTTCTTGTTTGCAGTGAATGAGTGAGAGATACAGGAAGACTTTTGCCACTATGAGGGTTTGAAATGAATTTGCGGGAAATATATAAGTGTTCATATTGTGTCGGGGAAAATTTTCTATTTTCAGTGAAGGCTGAGTGGACCAGGATGTTTTTGAGGTTTGAATTTTTCCTATAAGCTGTGATGAATCTATAATTGTGGACAGGTGGATATTGCAGTCTCAGGTCCTGGAAATGGGACTTAATTGTTTTGTGAAGGGTTGTATATCTGTGGGAAAAGGTGCTGACAAAAGGAAGAAGTTTGGGCGGGGAACTGGATTTCGGAGGAACAGGGCTGATCTCTCGTGCTGAGTAACAGGTGGGAAGGGCGGGGGTAGTAGGGGTAGGTTGTGTTGAGGAGTAAGATGGGTCCAGGTAAGGTTCTATGAGGGAAGGGTCAGAAGTGAGGTGCACGGATAGAGAAGGTAAGGAGGGGGAATGAGTGGGGTTAGGGAAGGAGAGAAGGAGTGGGGAATGGTTAGGGTGAGAAGAGGGGGGCAGCAGGTCAGGGGAGTGTTGGGGGATAGAAAGGAGAGGGAAGGAAGGGAAGGGGTTGGGGGAGGAGAGAAGGACTGGGGAATGGTTAGGGTTGGAAGAAAGGGGCCGGTCAGGGGAGTGTTGGGGGATGGGAAAGGGAGGGGAGGGAGGGCGGGGGTTAGGGAAGGAGGGAAGGGATGGGAAATGGTTAGGGTTAGGAAACGGGGATGGGAGGTCAGGGAAGTGTTGGGAAATGGAAGAGAAGGGGGAGGAAGGGAGGGGGTTAGGGTTGGGGATGGAAGGAAGGGGTGGGGAATGGTTAGGGTTAGAGGAGGGGGACGGTGGGTCAGGGGAGTGTGTGGGGGTGGAAAAGGGAGACAAGGAAGGCAGGGGGTTAGGGTTAGGAGTGGAAAGAGGGGAAGGGGGATGGTTAGGGTTAGAGGATAAGGACGGGGGGTTAGGGTTAGGGATGGAAGGAAGGGGTGGGGAATGGTTAGGGTTAGAGGAGAAGGACGGTGGGTCAGGGGAGTGTGTGGGGGTGGAAAAGGGAGACAAGGAAGGCAGGGGGTTAGGGTTAGGAGTGGAAAGAAGGGATGGGGAATGGTTAGGGTTAGAGGATAAGGACAGGAGGTCAGGGAAATGTATGGGGGTGGAAAAGGAAGGCAAGGAAGGCAGGGGGTTGGGGTTAGGGGAGGAGGAAGGGGGTGGGGGATGGTTGGGGTTAGAAAAGGGGGAAGGCGGGTCAGGGGAATGTGTGGGGTTAGAAAGGACAGGGAAGGGAGGAAGGAGGTTGGGATTAGGGGTGGAGGAAGGAGGCGGGGAATGGTTAGGGTAAGAGAAGGGGGACGGTGGGTTGGGGGAGTGTACGGGGATGGAAGGGAGAGGGAGAGGAGGAAGGGGGTTAGGGTTAGGGGGCAAGTCCGGGTCATGGTTGGGGTTAGGGTTAGAGGAAAAGGGCAGGGAAGGGGAACAGTGAAGGTTAGAGGGGGAGAGTAAGGGAGGAGGGTGGTTAGGGGTTTTGGATTGTGGTTGTCTCCCCCTGGGGAGATATGAGTATTGTGAAGTGTTGTTAGAGTGAGTGGGAGCGAGTGCAGCCAAAGTGGTGTTTTTTATTGTTCGTAGGAAGCGTTTAGAATAGCCTCTCTGTCTGAGGGCTTTGAAAAGGGTTTGAGTGGCGTGTGAGAAATCAGAGGGTTTGGAGCAGATGCGGTGGAAGCGGATGATTTGAGATTTAATGATACCACGGAAGGTGTGTTTGGGGTGATAACTAGATTTATGGAGAAGTGCGTGCGTGTCTGTTGCTTTGAAGAAAACTTTTGTAAAGAGGCGATTGTATGAAGTGTTGGTGGGTTCAAAATATACTGTGGTGTCGAGAAAATTTACTTGGTTGGAATCAATCGTGGATTTGAGTTTGATGGATGGATGGTGGTTGTTGAGAATGTCCAAAAACTGTTGGAAAAGGGAAATGTCATGGTGCCATATACCTATGATGTCATCCAGAAATCTGAGAAAGAGCAGAGGTTTATGGGGGCACTTGGCAAGTGCTTCTCGCTCCCACTCACTCATGTAGATATTGGCGTATGAAGGTGCAAATCTTTGGCCCATGGCTGTCCCGTGAACCTGTAAGTACTGTTTGTTATTGAATGTAAAGTCATTGTTGGTGAGACAAATTTTGAGAAGGTCCAAAATATGTCCATCTGGTCTATTGGGGTCTGGGTATCGGTGAAATGTGGAATGAATGATTTGTAGGCCGTGTTGGGTGTTTATGTTTGTGTAGAGGCTGTCAATATCCAGAGTGAACAAGTAGGCCTTGTTTGGGACAGCCATGGGCCTGATTATATCGAGAAAGTGATAGGTGTCTTTTATGTAACTAGGGTGCTTTGTGGAGAGGGGGCCTAAAAAGTGGTCTATATACTGGGAAATGTTGTAAGTGGAACTTCCACAGTCCGAGACAATGGGACGACCGGGAGGAACCTCAGAGGGAATTGTCCATGTGGAGGGGTCTTTATGAATTTTTGGTAAAAGATAAAACTGTCGGGGGCGTGGTTGATCCGGTCCAAATAGATAATCTCTTTGTTTAGCTGTGATGAGTTTGCAATGATAGAGGGATTGTATGATGCTTCTGATTTGAGACTGGGTCTGTAATTGCAAGGTTTCTGTTATGGGTTTGTAGTATTTTAAATCTGCGAGTTGTCTATTGGCTTCTAGGAGATATTGTTGTCTGTCTAAAATAACGATTTTAGAGCCTTTGTCTGCCGGTTTTATGATTATATTGGGGTTGTGAGAAAGTTCTTTCAGGGCTCTGCGCTCCTGAGGTGTCAAATTGTCCGGGATGTCTCTTTGGGGACGGTGTGAATGAAGTGATTGCCTGTCGGATAGAATTAGAGTTTGGATGGCTTTATTGGTCTGAGATAAAGCTGGTTCCCAGGTGGATGGGGATGTGAAAAGAGTTTTATTTCTATTAGTTGATTTATGGAAGTGGTCGATGATTTTCAAGCGCCTGTGGTATTTGTGGAGGTCCCTCTGAAGTTCCTCCCAGTCTGAGTGCTTGGGTTTGGGGATAAAAGAAAGTCCCCTTTCCAGGACGGAGACCTGAGTGGATGAAGGGATGAATAATTTTGACAAATTTAAGACTGTTGAAGTGGAATCCCATCCCAAATTGGGGTGTGCGAGGGGTGGGGTCCTGTTTGAAACTGTGTTGGTTGGGGCTAAAAGTGTTGGACGGGGAGTAATGACAGCGCCTTGGTGGGTAGGTTTTTGAGGTGGGAAGAAATGCCGGATATCAGATTGCAATGTATGAGCATGGATAGTGACCGGATTGGTTTGAGGAGTATCTATAAATTTAGCTGTTTGCACCAGTGTTGGAAAATAGCTTGGGCTGTTGCGGTGGTCCAATGGATGTTGTCGTCAGCAGTCTGGAATGTATCGTGGGGAATTTCGGTC
>NC_136617.1:0-247500 GCF_933228915.1 Telmatherina bonti
GGGACCCGGGTTCTGTCACCTAGCGACCCGGGTCAAAGACCCGGGTTCTGTCACCTAGCGACCGGGTCAGAGACCGGGACCGGGTTCTGTCACCTAGCGACCCGGGTCAGAGACCGGGACCGGGTTCTGTCACCTAGCGACCCGGGTCAGAGGGACCGGGGACCAGGTTCTGTGCCGTAACAACCCGGGCCAGAGACCGGGACCGGGTGCTGTCACCTAGCGACCCGGGTCAGAGACCGGGTTCTGTCACCTAGCGACCCGGGTCAGAGACTGGGACCGGGTTCTGTCACCTAGCGACCCGGGTCAGAGACCGGGACCAGGTTCTGTCACCTAGCGACCCGGGTCAGAGACCGGGACCAGGTTCTGTGCCGTAACAACCCGGGCCAGAGACCGGGGACCGGGTGCTGTCACCTAGCGACCCTGGTCAGAGACCGGGACCAGGTTCTGTCCCGTAACAACCCGGGCCAGAGACCGGGACCGGGGTTCTGTCACCTAGCGACCCGGGTCAGAGACCGGGTTCTGTCACCTAGCGACCCGGGTCAGAGACCGGGACCGGGTTCTGTCCACCTAGCGACCCGGGTCAGAGAACCGGGACCAGGTTCTGTCCCGTAACAATCCGGGTCAGAGACCGGGACCGGGTTCTGTCAACTAGCGACCCCGGTCAGAGACCGGGTTCTGTCACCTAGCGACCCGGGTCAGAGGACCGGGACCAGGTTCTGTCCCGTAACAATCCGGGTCAGAGACCGGGACCGGGTTCTGTCAACTAGCGACCCGGGTCAGAGACCCGGACCAGGTTCTGTCACCTAGCGACCCGGGTCAGAGACCGGGACCAGGTTCTGTCCCGTAACGGACCCGGGCCAGAGACCGGGACCAGGTTCTGTCACCTAGCGACCCGGGTCAGAGACCGGGACCGGGTTCTGTCCGTAACAACCCGGGCCAGAGACCGGGACCGGGTTCTGTCACCTAGCGACCCGGGTCAGAGACCGGGTTCTGTCACCTAGCGACCCGGGTCAGAGACCGGGTTCTGTCACCTAGCGACCCGGGTCAGAGACCGGGACCGGGTTCTGTCACCTAGCGACCCGGGTCAGAGACCGGGACCAGGTTCTGTACCGTAACAATCGGGTCAGAGACCGGGACCGGGTTCTGTCACCTAGCGACCCGGGTCAGAGACCGGGACCGGGTTCTGTCACCTAGCGACCCGGGTCAGAGACCGGGACCAGTTTTCTGTCCCGTAACAACCTGGGCGAGAGACCGGGACCGGGTTCTGTCACCTAGCGACCCGGGTCAAAGACCGGGTTCTGTCACCTAGCGACCCGGGTCAGAGACCGAGACCGGGTTCTGTCACCTAGCGACCCGGGTCAGAGACCGGGACCGGGTTCTGGTCACCTAGCGACCCCGGGTCAGAGACCGGGACCAGTTTCTGTCCCGTAACAACCTGGGCGAGAGACCGGGACCGGGGTTCTGTCACCTAGCGACCCGGGTCAAAGACCGGGGTTCTGTCACCTAGCGACCCGGGTCAGAGACCGAGGACCGGGTTCTGTCACCTAGCGACCCGGGTCAGAGACCGGGACCAGGGTTCTGTCACCTAGCGACCCGGGTCAGAGACCGGGACCAGTTTCTGTCCCGTAACAACCTGGGCGAGAGACCGGGACCGGGTTCTGTCACCTAGCGACCCGGGTCAGAGACCGGGTTCTGTCACCTAGCGACCCGGGTCAGAGACCGGGACCGGGTTCTGTCACCTAGCGACCCGGGTCAGAGACCGGGACCGGGTTCTGTCACCTAGCGACCCGGGTCAGAGACCGGGACCAGGTTCTGTGCCGTAACAACCCGGGCCAGAGACCGGGACCGGGTGCTGTCACCTAGCGACCCTGGTCAGAGACCGGGACCAGGTTCTGTCCCGTAACAACCCCGGGCCAGAGACCGGGACCGGGTTCTGTCAACCTAGCGACCCGGGTCAGAGACCGGGTTCTGTCACCCTAGCGACCCGGGTCAGAGACCGGGACCGGGTTCTGTCACCTAGCGACCCGGGTCAAAGACCGGGGTTCTGTCACCTAGCGACCCGGGTCAGAGACCGGGACCGGGGTTCTGTCACCCTAGCGACCCGGGTCAGAGACCGGGGACCAGGTTCTGTGCCGTAACAACCCGGGCCAGAGACCGGGACCGGGGTGCTGTCACCTAGCGACCCTGGTCAGAGACCGGGACCAGGTTCTGTCCCGTAACAACCCGGGCCAGAGACCGGGACCGGGTTCTGTCACCTAGCGACCCGGGTCAGAGACCGGGTTCTGTCACCTAGCGACCCGGGTCAGAGACCGGGACCCGGGTTCTGTCAACTAGCGACCCGGGTCAGAGACCGGGTTCTGTCACCTAGCGACCCGGGTCAGAGACCCGGACCAGGTTCTGTCACCTAGCGACCCGGGTCAGAGACCGGGGACCAGGTTCTGTCCCGTAACGACCCGGGCCAGAGACCGGGACCAGGTTCTGTCACCTAGCGACCCGGGTCAGAGACCGGGATCAGGTTCTGTCCCGTAACAACCCGGGTCAGAGACCGGGTTCTGTCACCTAGCGACCCGGGTCAGAGACCGGACCGGGTTCTGTCCCGTAACGACCCGTGTCAGAGACCGGGACCGGGTTCTGTCACCTAGCGACCCGGGTCAGAGACCGGGACCAGGTTCTGTCCCGTAACAACCCGGGCGAGGGGACCGGGACCGGGTTCTGTCACCTAGCGACCCGGGTCAGAGACCGGGACCGGGTTCTGTCAACTAGCGACCCGGGTCAGAGACCGGGTTCTGTCACCTAGCGACCCGGGTCAGAGACCGGGACCGGGTTCTGTCCCGTAACGACCCGGGCCAGAGACCGGGACCGGGTTCTGTCACCTAGCGACCCGGGTCAGAGACCGGGACCGGGTTCTGTCACCTAGCGTCCCGGGTCAGAGACCGGGACCAGGTTCTGTCCCGTAACAACCCGGGCCAGAGACCGGGACCGGGTTCTGTCAACTAGCGACCCGGGTCAGAGACCGGGTTCGTTCACCTAGCGACCCGGGTCAGAGACCGGGTTCGTTCACCTAGCGACCCGGGTCAGAGACCGGGACCAGGTTCTGTCCCCGTAACAACCCGGGCCAGAGACCGGGACCGGGTTCTGTCACCTAGCGACCCGGGTCAGAGACCGGGACCGGGTTCTGTCACCTAGCGACCCGGGTCAGAGACCGGGTTCTGTCACCTAGCGACCCGGGTCAGAGACCGGGTTCGTTCACCTAGCGACCCGGGTCAGAGACCGGGACCAGGTTCTGTCCCGTAACAACCCGGGCCAGAGACCGGGACCGGGTTCTGTCACCTAGCGACCCGGGTCAGAGACCGGGACCGGGTTCTGTCACCTAGCGACCCGGGTCAGAGACCGGGACCAGGTTCTGTCCCGTAACAACCCGGGCCCGAGACCGGGACCGGGTTCGTTCACCTAGCGACCCGGGTCAGAGACCGGGACCAGGTTCTGTCCCGTAACAATCCGGGTCAGAGACCGGGACCGGGTTCTGTCACCTAGCGACCCGGGTCAGAGACCGGGTTCTGTCACCTAGCGACCCGGGTCAGAGACCGAGACCGGGTTCTGTCACCTAGCGACCCGGGTCAGAGACCGGGACCGGGTTCTGTCACCTAGCGACCCGGGTCAGAGACCGGGACCAGTTTCTGTCCCGTAACAACCTGGGCGAGAGACCGGGACCGGGTTCTGTCACCTAGCGACCCGGGTCAAAGACCGGGTTCTGTCACCTAGCGACCCGGGTCAGAGACCGGGACCGGGTTCTGTCACCTAGCGACCCGGGTCAGAGACCGGGACCGGGTTCTGTCACCTAGCGACCCGGGTCAGAGACCGGGACCAGGTTCTGTGCCGTAACAACCCGGGCCAGAGACCGGGACCGGGTGCTGTCACCTAGCGACCCGGGTCAGAGACCGGGTTCTGTCACCTAGCGACCCGGGTCAGAGACTGGGACCGGGTTCTGTCACCTAGCGACCCGGGTCAGAGACCGGGACAAGGTTCTGTCACCTAGCGACCCGGGTCAGAGACCGGGACCAGGTTCTGTGCCGTAACAACCCGGGCCAGAGACCGGGACCGGGTGCTGTCACCTAGCGACCCTGGTCAGAGACCGGGACCAGGTTCTGTCCCGTAACAACCCGGGCCAGAGACCGGGACCGGGTTCTGTCACCTAGCGACCCGGGTCAGAGACCGGGTTCTGTCACCTAGCGACCCGGGTCAGAGACCGGGACCGGGTTCTGTCACCTAGCGACCCGGGTCAGAGACCGGGACCAGGTTCTGTCCCGTAACAATCCGGGTCAGAGACCGGGACCGGGTTCTGTCAACTAGCGACCCCGGTCAGAGACCGGGTTCTGTCACCTAGCGACCCGGGTCAGAGACCGGGACCAGGTTCTGTCCCGTAACAATCCGGGTCAGAGACCGGGACCGGGTTCTGTCAACTAGCGACCCGGGTCAGAGACCCGGACCAGGTTCTGTCACCTAGCGACCCGGGTCAGAGACCGGGACCAGGTTCTGTCCCGTAACGACCCGGGCCAGAGACCGGGACCAGGTTCTGTCACCTAGCGACCCGGGTCAGAGACCGGGACCGGGTTCTGTCCCGTAACAACCCGGGCCAGAGACCGGGACCGGGTTCTGTCACCTAGCGACCCGGGTCAGAGACCGGGTTCTGTCACCTAGCGACCCGGGTCAGAGACCGGGTTCTGTCACCTAGCGACCCGGGTCAGAGACCGGGACCGGGTTCTGTCCCGTAACGACCCGGGTCAGAGACCGGGTTCTGTCACCTAGCGACCCGGGTCAGAGACCGGGACCGGGTTCTGTCCCGTAACGACCCGGGTCAGAGACCGGGACCGGGTTCTGTCACCTAGCGACCCGGGTCAGAGACCGGGACCAGGTTCTGTCCCGTAACAACCCGGGCCCGAGACCGGGACCGGGTTCTGTCAACTAGCGACCCGGGTCAGAGACCGGGTTCTGTCACCTAGCGACCCGGGTCAGAGACCGGGACCGGGTTCTGTCCCGTAACGACCCGGGCCAGAGACCGGGACCGGGTTCTGTCACCTAGCGACCCGGGTCAGAGACCGGGACCGGGTTCTGTCACCTAGCGTCCCGGGTCAGAGACCGGGACCAGGTTCTGTCCCGTAACAACCCGGGCCAGAGACCGGGACCGGGTTCTGTCAACTAGCGACCCGGGTCAGAGACCGGGTTCTGTCACCTAGCGACCCGGGTCAGAGACCGGGTTCTGTCACCTAGCGACCCGGGTCAGAGACCGGGACCAGGTTCTGTCCCGTAACAATCCGGGTCAGAGAC
This sequence comes from Telmatherina bonti, assembly GCF_933228915.1. Taxonomy (NCBI): domain Eukaryota; kingdom Metazoa; phylum Chordata; class Actinopteri; order Atheriniformes; family Telmatherinidae; genus Telmatherina; species Telmatherina bonti. Next base: position 5,326 of record NC_136617.1, read on the forward strand.
CGGGACCGGGTTCTGTCAACTAGCGACCCGGGTCAGAGACCGGGTTCTGTCACCTAGCGACCCGGGTCAGAGACCCGGACCAGGTTCTGTCACCTAGCGACCCGGGTCAGAGACCGGGACCAGGTTCTGTCCCGTAACGACCCGGGCCAGAGACCGGGACCAGGTTCTGTCACCTAGCGACCCGGGTCAGAGACCGGGATCAGGTTCTGTCCCGTAACAACCCGGGTCAGAGACCGGGTTCTGTCACCTAGCGACCCGGATCAGAAACCGGGACCGGGTTCTGTCCCGTAACGACCCGGGTCAGAGACCGGGACCGGGTTCTGTCACCTAGCGACCCGGGTAAGAGACCGGGACCAGGTTCTGTCCCGTAACAACCCGGGCCAGAGACCGGGACCGGGTTCTGTCACCTAGCGACCCGGGTCAGAGACCGGGACCGGGTTCTGTCAACTAGCGACCCGGGTCAGAGACCGGGTTCTGTCACCTAGCGACCCGGGTCAGAGACCGGGACCGGGTTCTGTCCCGTAACGACCCGGGCCAGAGACCGGGACCGGGTTCTGTCACCTAGCGACCCGGGTCAGAGACCGGGACCGGGTTCTGTCACCTAGCGACCCGGGTCAGAGACCGGGACCGGGTTCTGTCACCTAGCGTCCCGGGTCAGAGACCGGGACCAGGTTCTGTCCCGTAACAACCCGGGCCAGAGACCGGGACCGGGTTCTGTTAACTAGCGACCCGGGTCAGAGACCGGGTTCTGTCACCTAGCGACCCGGGTCAGAGACCGGGTTCTGTCACCTAGCGACCCGGGTCAGAGACCGGGTTCTGTCACCTAGCGACCCGGGTCAGAGACCGGGACCAGGTTCTGTCCCGTAACAATCCGGGTCAGAGACCGGGAGCAGGTTCTGTCCCGTAACGACCCGGGCAAGAGACTGGGACCGGGTTCTGTCACCTAGCGACCCGGTTCAGAGACCGGGACCGGGTTCTGTCACCTAGCTACCCGGGTCAGAGACCGGGACCGGGTTCTGTCACCTAGCGACCCGGGTCAGAGACCGGGACCGGGTTCTGTCACCTAGCGACCCGGGTCAGAGACCGGGACCGGGTTCTGTCAACTAGCGACCCGGGTCAGAGACCGGGTTCTGTCACCTAGCGACCCGGGTCAGAGACCGGGACCAGGTTCTGTCCCGTAACAATCCGGGTCAGAGACCGGGACCGGGTTCTGTCAACTAGCGACCCGGGTTGGAGACCGGGTTCGTTCACCTAGCGACCCGGGTCAGAGACCGGGACCGGGTTCTGTCAACTAGTGACCCGGGTCAGAGACCAGGACTGGGTTCTGTCACCTAGCGACCCGGGTCAGAGACCGGGTTCTGTCACCTAGCGACCCGGGTCAGAGACCGGGACCAGGTTCTGTCCCGTAACAATCCGGGTCAGAGACCGGGACCGGGTTCTGTCAACTAGCGACCCGGGTCAGAGACCGGGTTCGTTCACCTAGCGACCCGGGTCAGAGACCGGGACCAAGTTCTGTCCCGTAACAACCCGGGCCAGAGACCGGGACCGGGTTCTGTCACCTAGCGACCCAGGTCAGAGACCGGGACCAGGTTCTGTCCCGTAACAACCCGGGTCCGAGACCGGGACCGGGTTCTGTCAACTAGCGACCCGGGCCAGAGACCGGGACCGGGTTCTGTCACCTAGCGACCCGGGTCAGAGACCGGGACCGGGTTCTGTCAACTAGCGACCCGGGTCAGAGACCGGGTTCGTTCACCTAGCGACCCGGGTCAGAGACCGGGTTCGTTCACCTAGCGACCCGGGTCAGAGACCGGGACCAAGTTCTGTCCCGTAACAACCCGGGCCAGAGACCGGGACCGGGTTCAGTCACCTAGCGACCCGGTTCAGAGACCAGGACCGGGTTCTGTCACCTAGCGACCCGGGTCAGAGACCGGGACCGGGTTCTGTCACCTAGCGACCCGGGTCAGAGACCGGGACCAGGTTCTGTGCCGTAACAACCCGGGCCAGAGACCGGGACCGGGTTCTGTCACCTAGCGACCCGGGTCAGAGACCGGGACCGGGTTCTGTCAACTAGCGACCCGGGTCAGAGACCGGGTTCGTTCACCTAGCGACCCGGGTCAGAGACCGGGACCAGGTTCTGTCCCGTAACAATCCGGGTCAGAGACCGGGACCGGGTTCTGTCAACTAGCGACCCGGGTCAGAGACCGGGTTCGTTCACCTAGCGACCCGGGTCAGAGACCGGGACCAAGTTCTGTCCCGTAACAACCCGGGCCAGAGACCGGGACCGGGTTCTGTCAACTAGCGACCCGGGTCAGAGACCGGGACCAGGTTCTGTCCCGTAACAACCCGGGCCCGAGACCGGGACCGGGCTCTGTCAACTAGCGACCCGGGTCAGAGACCGGGACCAGGTTCTGTCCCGTAACAACCCGGGCCAGAGACCGGGACCGGGTTCTGTCACCTAGCGACCCGGGTCAGAGACCGGGACCAGGTTCTGTCCCGTAACAACCCGGGCCAGAGACCGGGACCGGGTTCTGTCACCTAGCGACCCGGGTCAGAGACCGGGACCAGGTTCTGTCCCGTAACAACCCGGGCCAGAGACCGGGACCGGGTTCTGTCACCTAGCGACCCGGGTCAGAGAGCGGGACCGGGTTCTGTCACCTAGCGACCCGGGTCAGAGACCGGGTTCTGTCACCTAGCGACCCGGGTCAGAGACCGGGTTCTGTCACCTAGCGACCCGGGTCAGAGACCGGGACCAGGTTCTGTCCCGTAACAACCCGGGCCCGAGACCGGGACCGGGTTCTGTCACCTAGCGACCCGGGTCAGAGACCGGGACCAGGTTCTGTCCCGTAACAATCCGGGTCAGAGACCGGGACCGGGTTCTGTCAACTAGCGACCCGGGTCAGAGACCGGGTTCGTTCACCTAGCGACCCGGGTCAGAGACCGGGACCAAGTTCTGTCCCGTAACAACCCGGGCCAGAGACCGGGACCGGGTTCTGTCACCTAGCGACCCAGGTCAGAGACCGGGACCAGGTTCTGTCCCGTAACAACCCGGGTCCGAGACCGGGACCGGGTTCTGTCAACTAGCGACCCGGGCCAGAGACCGGGACCGGGTTCTGTCACCTAGCGACCCGGGTCAGAGACCGGGACCGGGTTCTGTCAACTAGCGACCCGGGTCAGAGACCGGGTTCGTTCACCTAGCGACCCGGGTCAGAGACCGGGTTCGTTCACCTAGCGACCCGGGTCAGAGACCGGGACCAAGTTCTGTCCCGTAACAACCCGGGCCAGAGACCGGGACCGGGTTCAGTCACCTAGCGACCCGGTTCAGAGACCAGGACCGGGTTCTGTCACCTAGCGACCCGGGTCAGAGACCGGGACCGGGTTCTGTCACCTAGCGACCCGGGTCAGAGACCGGGACCAGGTTCTGTGCCGTAACAACCCGGGCCAGAGACCGGGACCGGGTTCTGTCACCTAGCAACCCGGGTCAGAGACCGGGACCGGGTTCTGTCAACTAGCGACCCGGGTCAGAGACCGGGTTCGTTCACCTAGCGACCCGGGTCAGAGACCGGGACCAAGTTCTGTCCCGTAACAACCCGGGTCAGAGACCGGGACCGGGTTCTGTCAACTAGCGACCCGGGTCAGAGACCGGGTTCGTTCACCTAGCGACCCGGGTCAGAGACCGGGACCAGGTTCTGTCCCGTAACAATCCGGGTCAGAGACCGGGACCGGGTTCTGTCAACTAGCGACCCGGGTCAGAGACCGGGTTCGTTCACCTAGCGACCCGGGTCAGAGACCGGGACCAAGTTCTGTCCCGTAACAACCCGGGCCAGAGACCGGGACCGGGTTCTGTCAACTAGCGACCCGGGTCAGAGACCGGGACCAGGTTCTGTCCCGTAACAACCCGGGCCCGAGACCGGGACCGGGCTCTGTCAACTAGCGACCCGGGTCAGAGACCGGGACCAGGTTCTGTCCCGTAACAACCCGGGCCAGAGACCGGGACCGGGTTCTGTCACCTAGCGACCCGGGTCAGAGACCGGGACCAGGTTCTGTCCCGTAACAACCCGGGCCAGAGACCGGGACCGGGTTCTGTCACCTAGCGACCCGGGTCAGAGACCGGGACCAGGTTCTGTCCCGTAACAACCCGGGCCAGAGACCGGGACCGGGTTCTGTCACCTAGCGACCCGGGTCAGAGAGCGGGACCGGGTTCTGTCACCTAGCGACCCGGGTCAGAGACCGGGTTCTGTCACCTAGCGACCCGGGTCAGAGACCGGGTTCTGTCACCTAGCGACCCGGGTCAGAGACCGGGACCAAGTTCTGTCCCGTAACAACCCGGGCCAGAGACCGGGACCGGGTTCTGTCACCTAGCGACCCGGGTCAGAGACCGGGTTCTGTCACCTAGCGACCCGGGTCAGGGACCGGGACTAGGTTCTGTCACCTAGCGACCCGGGTCAGAGACCGGGACCGGGTTCTGTCACCTAGCGACCCGGGTCAGAGACCGGGTTCTGTCACCTAGAGACCCGGGTCAGAGACCGGGACCGGGTTCTGTCAACTAGCGACCCGGGTCAGAGACCGGGTTCGTTCACCTAGCGACCCGGGTCAGAGACCGGGACCAAGTTCTGTCCCGTAACAACCCGGGCCAGAGACCGGGACCGGGTTCTGTCACCTAGCGACCCGGGTCAGAGACCGGGACCAGGTTCTGTCCCGTAACAACCCGGGTCCGAGACCGGGACCGGGTTCTGTCAACTAGCGACCCGGGCCAGAGACCGGGACCGGGTTCTGTCACCTAGCGACCCGGGTCAGAGACCGGGACCGGGTTCTGTCAACTAGCGACCCGGGTCAGAGACCGGGTTCGTTCACCTAGCGACCCGGGTCAGAGACCGGGTTCGTTCACCTAGCGACCCGGGTCAGAGACCGGGACCAAGTTCTGTCCCGTAACAACCCGGGCCAGAGACCGGGACCGGGTTCAGTCACCTAGCGACCCGGTTCAGAGACCAGGACCGGGTTCTGTCACCTAGCGACCCGGGTCAGAGACCGGGACCGGGTTCTGTCACCTAGCGACCCGGGTCAGAGACCGGGACCAGGTTCTGTGCCGTAACAACCCGGGCCAGAGACCGGGACCGGGTTCTGTCACCTAGCGACCCGGGTCAGAGACCGGGACCGGGTTCTGTCAACTAGCGACCCGGGTCAGAGACCGGGTTCGTTCACCTAGCGACCCGGGTCAGAGACCGGGACCAGGTTCTGTCCCGTAACAATCCGGGTCAGAGACCGGGACCGGGTTCTGTCAACTAGCGACCCGGGTCAGAGACCGGGTTCGTTCACCTAGCGACCCGGGTCAGAGACCGGGACCAAGTTCTGTCCCGTAACAACCCGGGCCAGAGACCGGGACCGGGTTCTGTCAACTAGCGACCCGGGTCAGAGACCGGGACCAGGTTCTGTCCCGTAACAACCCGGGCCCGAGACCGGGACCGGGCTCTGTCAACTAGCGACCCGGGTCAGAGACCGGGACCAGGTTCTGTCCCGTAACAACCCGGGCCAGAGACCGGGACCGGGTTCTGTCACCTAGCGACCCGGGTCAGAGACCGGGACCAGGTTCTGTCCCGTAACAACCCGGGCCAGAGACCGGGACCGGGTTCTGTCACCTAGCGACCCGGGTCAGAGACCGGGACCAGGTTCTGTCCCGTAACAACCCGGGCCAGAGACCGGGACCGGGTTCTGTCACCTAGCGACCCGGGTCAGAGAGCGGTACCGGGTTCTGTCACCTAGCGACCCGGGTCAGAGAACGGGTTCTGTCACCTAGCGACCCGGGTCAGAGACCGGGTTCTGTCACCTAGCGACCCGGGTCAGAGACCGGGACCAAGTTCTGTCCCGTAACAACCCGGGCCAGAGACCGGGACCGGGTTCTGTCAACTAGCGACCCGGGTCAGAGACCGGGTTCTGTCACCTAGCGACCCGGGTCAGAGACCGGGACCGGGTTCTGTCAACTAGCGACCCGGGTCAGAGACCGGGTTCTGTCACCTAGCGACCCGGGTCAGAGACCGGGTTCTGTCACCTAGCGACCCGGGTCAGAGACCGGGACCAGGTTCTGTCAACTAGCGACCCGGGTCAGAGACCGGGACCGGGTTCTGTCAACTAGCGACCCGGGTCAGAGACCGGGTTCTGTCACCTAGCGACCCGGGTCAGAGACAGGGACCGGGTTCTGTCAACTAGCGACCCGGGTCAGAGACCGGGTTCTGTCACCTAGCGACCCGGGTCAGAGACCGGGTTCGTTCACCTAGCGACCCGGGTCAGAGACCGGGACCAAGTTCTGTCCCGTAACAACCCGGGCCAGAGACCGGGTTCTGTCACCTAGCGACCCGGGTCAGAGACCGGGACCGGGTTCTGTCAACTAGCGACCCGGGTCAGAGACCGGGTTCGTTCACCTAGCGACCCGGGCCAGAGACCGGGACCGGGTTCTGTCACCTAGCGACCCGGGTCAGAGACCGGGTTCTGTCACCTAGCGACCCGGGTCAGAGACCGGGACCAGGTTCTGTCAACTAGCGACCCGGGTCAGAGACCGGGACCGGGTTCTGTCACCTAGCGACCCGGGTCAGAGACCGGGTTCTGTCACCTAGCGACCCGGGTCAGAGACCGGGTTCTGTCACCTAGCGACCCGGGTCAGAGACCGGGACCAGGTTCCGTCAACTAGCGACCCGGGTCAGAGACCGGGTTCTGTCACCTAGCGACCCGGGTCAGAGACCGGGTTCTGTCACCTAGCGACCCGGGTCAGAGACCGGGACCAGGTTCTGTCACCTAGCGACCCGGGTCAGAGACCGGGACCGGGTTCTGTCACCTAGCGACCCGGGTCAGAGACCGGGACCGGGTTCTGTCACCTAGCGACCCGGGTCAGAGACCCGGGTCAGAGACCGGGTTCTGTCATCTGGCGACCCGGGTCAGAGACCGGGACCAGGTTCTGTCCCGTAACAACCCGGGCCAGAGACCGGGACCGGGTTCTGTCACCTAGCGACCCGGGTCAGAGAGCGGGACCGGGTTCTGTCACCTAGCGACCCGGGTCAGAGACCGGGTTCTGTCACCTAGCGACCCGGGTCAGAGACCGGGTTCTGTCACCTAGCGACCCGGGTCAGAGACCGGGACCAAGTTCTGTCCCGTAACAACCCGGGCCAGAGACCGGGACCGGGTTCTGTCACCTAGCGACCCGGGTCAGAGACCGGGTTCTGTCACCTAGCGACCCGGGTCAGAGACCGGGACCAGGTTCTGTCACCTAGCGACCCGGGTCAGAGACCGGGTTCTGTCACCTAGCGACCCGGGTCAGAGACCGGGTTCTGTCACCTAGCGACCCGGGTCAGAGACCGGGACCAAGTTCTGTCCCGTAACAACCCGGGCCAGAGACCGGGACCGGGTTCTGTCACCTAGCGACCCGGGTCAGAGACCGGGTTCTGTCACCTAGCGACCCGGGCCAGAGACCGGGACCGGGTTCTGTCAACTAGCGACCAGGGTCAGAGACCGGGTTCTGTCACCTAGCGACCCGGGTCAGAGACCGGGACCAGGTTCTGTCAACTAGCGACCCGGGTCAGAGACAGGGACCGGGTTCTGTCAACTAGCGACCCGGGTCAGAGACCGGGTTCTGTCACCTAGCGACCCGGGTCAGAGACAGGGACCGGGTTCTGTCAACTAGCGACCCGGGTCAGAGACCGGGTTCGTTCACCTAGCGACCCGGGCCAGAGACCGGGACCGGGTTCTGTCACCTAGCGACCCGGGTCAGAGACCGGGACCGGGTTCTGTCAACTAGCGACCCGGGTCAGAGACCGGGTTCGTTCACCTAGCGACCCGGGCCAGAGACCGGGACCGGGTTCTGTCACCTAGCGACCCGGGTCAGAGACCGGGACCAGGTTCTGTCAACTAGCGACCCGGGTCAGAGACCGGGACCGGGTTCTGTCACCTAGCGACCCGGGTCAGAGACCGGGACCAGGTTCTGTCCCGTAACAACCCGGGCCAGAGACCGGGACCGGGTTCTGTCACCTAGCGACCCGGGTCAGAGACCGGGACCGGGTTCTGTCACCTAGCGACCCGGGTCAGAGACCGGGACCGGGTTCTGTCATCTGGCGACCCGGGTCAGAGACCGGGACCGGGTTCTGTCAACTAGCGACCCGGGTAAGAGACCGGGACCAGGTTCTGTCCCGTAACAACCCGGGCCAGAGACCGGGACCGGGTTCTGTCACCTAGCGACCCGGGTCAGAGACCGGGACCGGGTTCTGTCACCTAGCGACCCGGGCCAGAGACCGGGACCGGGTTCTGTCAACTAGCGACCCGGGTCAGAGACCGGGTTCTGTCACCTAGCGACCCGGGTCAGAGACCGGGTTCTGTCACCTAGCGACCCGGGTCAGAGACCGGGTTCTGTCACCTAGCGACCCGGGTCAGAGACCGGGACCAAGTTCTGTCCCGTAACAACCCGGGCCAGAGACCGGGACCGGGTTCTGTCACCCAGCGACCCGGGTCAGAGACCGGGACCGGGTTCTGTCAACTAGCGACCCGGGTCAGAGACCGGGACCAGGTTCTGTCCCGTAACAACCCGGGCCAGAGACCGGGACCGGGTTCTGTCACCTAGCGACCCGGGTCAGAGACCGGGACCAGGTTCTGTCACCTAGCGACCCGGGTCAGAGACCGGGACCGGGTTCTGTCACCTAGCGACCCGGGTCAGAGACCGGGACCAGGTTCTGTCCTGTAACAACCCGGGCCAGAGACCGGGACCGGGTTCTGTCAACTAGCGACCCGGGTCAGAGACCGGGACCGGGTTATGTCACCTAGCGACCCGGGTCAGAGACCGGGACCGGGTTCTGTCAACTAGCGACCCGGGTCAGAGACCGGGTTCTGTCACCTAGCGACCCGGGTCAGAGACCGGGTTCTGTCACCTAGCGACCCGGGTCAGAGACCGGGACCGGGTTCTGTCAACTAGCGACCCGGGTCAGAGACCGGGACCGGGTTCTGTCCCGTAACAACCCGGGCCAGAGACCGGGACCGGGTTCTGTCACCTAGCGACCCGGGTCAGAGACCGGGACCGGGTTCTGTCAACTAGCGACCCGGGCCAGAGACCGGGACCGGGTTCTGTCACCTAGCGACCCGGGTCAGAGACCGGGACCAGGTTCTGTCCTGTAACAACCCGGGCCAGAGACCGGGACCGGGTTCTGTCCCGTAACAACCCGGGCCAGAGACCGGGACCAGGTTCTGTCCCGTAACAACCCGGGCCAGAGACCGGGACCGGGTTCTGTCAACTAGCGACCCGGGTCAGAGACCGGGACCGGGTTATGTCACCTAGCGACCCGGGTCAGAGACCGGGACCAGGTTCTGTCCCGTAACAACCCGGGCCAGAGACCGGGACCGGGTTCTGTCACCTAGCGACCCGGGTCAGAGACCGGGACCGGGTTCTGTCAACTAGCGACCCGGGTCAGAGACCGGGTTCTGTCACCTAGCGACCCGGGTCAGAGACCGGGTTCTGTCACCTAGCGACCCGGGTCAGAGACCGGGTTCTGTCACCTAGCAACCCGGGTCAGAGACCGGGACCAAGTTCTGTCCCGTAACAACCCGGGCCAGAGACCGGGACCGGGTTCTGTCACCTAGCGACCCGGGTCAGAGACCGGGACCGGGTTCTGTCAACTAGCGACCCGGGTCAGAGACCGGGACCAGGTTCTGTCCCGTAACAACCCGGGCCAGAGACCGGGACCGGGTTCTGTCACCTAGCGACCCGGGTCAGAGACCGGGACCGGGTTCTGTCAACTAGCGACCCGGGCCAGAGACCGGGACCGGGTTCTGTCCTGTAACAACCCGGGCCAGAGACCGGGACCGGGTTCTGTCACCTAGCGACCCGGGTCAGAGACCGGGACCGGGTTCTGTCAACTAGCGACCCGGGTCAGAGACCGGGACCGGGTTCTGTCACCTAGCGACCCGGGTCAGAGACCGGGACCGGGTTCTGTCCCGTAACAACCCGGGCCAGAGACCGGGACCGGGTTCTGTCCCGTAACAACCCGGGCCAGAGACCGGGACCGGGTTCTGTCAACTAGCGACCCGGGTCAGAGACCGGGACCGGGTTATGTCACCTAGCGACCCGGGTCAGAGACCGGGACCGGGTTCTGTCAACTAGCGACCCGGGTCAGAGACCGGGTTCTGTCACCTAGCGACCCGGGTCAGAGACCGGGTTCTGTCACCTAGCGACCCGGGTCAGAGACCGGGTTCTGTCACCTAGCGACCCGGGTCAGAGACCGGGACCGGGTTCTGTCAACTAGCGACCCGGGTCAGAGACCGGGACCAGGTTCTGTCCCGTAACAACCCGGGCCAGAGACCGGGACCGGGTTCTGTCACCTAGCGACCCGGGTCAGAGACCGGGACCGGGTTCTGTCAACTAGCGACCCGGGCCAGAGACCGGGACCGGGTTCTGTCACCTAGCGACCCGGGTCAGAGACCGGGACCAGGTTCTGTCCTGTAACAACCCGGGCCAGAGACCGGGACCGGGTTCTGTCAACTAGCGACCCGGGTCAGAGACCGGGACCGGGTTATGTCACCTAGCGACCCGGGTCAGAGACCGGGACCAGGTTCTGTCCCGTAACAACCCGGGCCAGAGACCGGGACCGGGTTCTGTCACCTAGCGACCCGGGTCAGAGACCGGGACCGGGTTCTGTCCCGTAACAACCCGGGCCAGAGACCGGGACCGGGTTCTGTCCCGTAACAACCCGGGCCAGAGACCGGGACCGGGTTCTGTCCCGTAACAACCCGGGCCAGAGACCGGGACCGGGTTCTGTCACCTAGCGACCCGGGTCAGAGACCGGGACCGGGTTCTGTCAACTAGCGACCCGGGCCAGAGACCGGGACCGGGTTCTGTCACCTAGCGACCCGGGTCAGAGACCGGGACCAGGTTCTGTCCTGTAACAACCCGGGCCAGAGACCGGGACCGGGTTCTGTCAACTAGCGACCCGGGTCAGAGACCGGGACCAGGTTCTGTCCCGTAACAACCCGGGCCAGAGACCGGGACCGGGTTCTGTCACCTAGCGACCCGGGTCAGAGACCGGGACCGGGTTCTGTCATCTGGCGACCCGGGTCAGAGACCGGGACCGGGTTCTGTCCCGTAACAACCCGGGCCAGAGACCGGGACCGGGTTCTGTCCCGTAACAACCCGGGCCAGAGACCGGGACCGGGTTCTGTCACCTAGCGACCCGGGTCAGAGAGCGGGACCGGGTTCTGTCACCTAGAGACCCGGGTCAGAGAGCGGGACCGGGTTCTGTCACCTAGCGACCCGGGTCAGAGAGCGGGACCGGGTTCTGTCCCGTAACAACCCGGGCCAGAGACCGGGACCGGGTTCTGTCACCTAGCGACCCGGGTCAGAGAGCGGGACCGGGTTCTGTCCCGTAACAACCCGGGCCAGAGACCGGGACCGGGTTCTGTCACCTAGCGACCCGGGTCAGAGAGCGGGACCGGGTTCTGTCCCGTAACAACCCGGGCCTCAGACCGGGACCGGGTTCTGTCCCGTAACAACCCGGGCCAGAGACCGGGACCGGGTTCTGTCCCGTAACAACCGGGCCAGAGACCGGGACCGGGTTCTGTCCCGTAACAACCGGGCCAGAGACCGGGACCGGGTTCTGTCCCGTAACAACCCGGTTGCCCGGGACCGGGACCGGGTTCTGTCCCGTAACAACCCGGTTGCCCGGGACCGGGACCGGGTTCTGTCCCGTAACAACCCGGTTGCCCGGGACCGGGACCGGGTTCTGTCCCGTAACAACCCGGTTGCCCGGGACCGGGACCGGGTTCTGTCCCGTAACAACCCGGGCCAGAGACCGGGACCGGGTTCTGTCCCGTAACAACCCGGGCCAGAGACCGGGACCGGGTTCTGTCCCGTAACAACCCGGGCCAGAGGGGACGGGTTTTCTGGAGCTGAGTGGGGTGGACTTGAAGTGGTTCTGGAGCGGTTCTGGACCTGCGTGGACGTCCACCGAGCCCCGGCTGGAGCTGCTCTGTCCTTTACTGTCCGTGACTGTGAGCAGGAAGCTGTACTTTCCCTCCACCAGGTTCCCCAGGAACAGAACCGCCTGGTGGTCCGAGTTGTTCAGAACATCCTGAAACGAAACGGATCGGCACATTAGATGTCGCAGGACCAGAAAGATGAAGACTGCAGATCAGAACCAGAACCAGACGGTCCCCGTCTCACCCCTGCTGCAGGGCTGCTGTCCTCCCGGGTCCACAGGTAGCCGATCCCACTTTTATCGTCGGAGGAGCGCGACCCGTCCAGAGCGGCCGACCGGACCGGCAGGGAGACCGGCGGACTGGACAGGACCCGGGCAACCGGAGGCTGGTCCTTCTCTGGAGATACAAGACCAGGAAACACTGAGAACCAGCCAGAACCTGAACAGAACTCAAACTGTCTCAGGGAAAACTGAAAGCTGTTCTGTAGCGGGTCAGACCAGAACCAGAAACGTTCAGCTGGAAAAGAATCCAGATTGTAAAGAGTTAAACCAGTTAAAGTGGTGACAAACCAGTTCATCCCCTGATGAAGCTGTGCGGAACATCGGTTCCTACGTCCTGCTTCAGGTGTCACATGGTGGAACGGTAGAACCCGCCAGAACCCTCCAGAACCCCAGTTACAGTTACAGTCGGACTGGTTTTCTGCAGAAACCAAACTATGGGATATTTATCTTATGGAACCAGAGAACGTTCCGACAGAGGACCAGGTGGAACGTTCCGACAGAGGACCAGGTGGAACGTTCCGACAGAGGACCAGGTGGAACGTTCCGACAGAGGACCAGGTGGAACGTTCCGACAGAGGACCAGGTGGAACGTTCCGACAGAGGACCAGGTGGAACGTTCCGGCAGAGGACCAGGTGGAACGTTCCGACAGAGGACCAGGTGGAACGTTCCGACAGAGGACCAGGTGGAACGTTCCGGCAGAGGACCAGGAGGACCAGGTGGAACGTTCCGACAGAGGACCAGGTGGAACGTTCCGGCAGAGGACCAGGAGGACCAGGTGGAACGTTCCGACAGAGGACCAGGTGGAACGTTCCGGCAGAGGACCAGTGTGTATGTCTGTGTGTGTTTGTGTATACATACATATATATATATATATATACATATATATATATATATATATATATACATATATATATATATATATATATATATATATATATATATATATGTATGTGTATGTGTGTGTGTGTGTGTGTGTGTGTGTTCGAGACGTGTCAGCTGCGTGGACCTACCTTCCCTTACGATCACCGTCACTGTGTCACTGCTCTCCAACTTCCTCTCATCCGCCACCGTCAGAGTGAACATGTATGTTCCCACCTGCAGACCTGTCACCGTGGCAACAGCGCTGTCTGCGTTTTCCATCTTCACCCCATCAGGACCACTGCGGGAGGAGAAACGAGAAGGATTCAAGGTGTTTTTCCCGCCAACATCAGACAGAGACGTTTCAGCTTCCAGGGAGTCAAACAGACTTCCTGCAGTTGGATCCGACCTTTCCCAACTGGAAGCTGGAAGTTTTCCATGAGAAAATATTCCGATCAAATCTCTGGGAGACAGGCCACGCCTCCTGCTTTTGTCACCACCTTCCCACACCTCAGGTCCATGACGGGTTTTACTCAGATCTAACCTGGTCTTGGTCCAGCGGTAGGAGGATATCTTCTGGTCATCGCTGCTTTTACTGCCGTCCAGCGTGGTCCGGTCCACCGGCAGGGTCAGCTCCTTTTCCGGCCCGGCATCCGCCACCGGCGGCTTGTTGTTCTCTGGAGGGCGGAGTGGAGAAAGCAGAGAACGTCCAGATCAGCATCCATCCTACATCCATCCTACATCCATCCATCCATCCTACATCCATCCTACATCCATCCATCCATCCTACATCCATCCATCCATCCATCCTACATCCATCCTACATCCATCCATCCATCCTACATCCATCCTACATCCATCCATCCATCCTACATCAATCCATCCTACATCCATCCATCCATCCTACATCCATCCTACATCCATCCATCCTACATCCATCCATCCATCCATCCTACATCCATCCATCCATCCATCCTACATCCATCATCCATCCATCCATCCATCCAACATCCATCCATCCATCCTACATCCATCATCCATCCATCCTACATCCATCCATCCATCCTACATCCATCATCCATCCATCCATCCATCCAACATCCATCCATCCATCATCCATCCATCCTACATCCATCCAACATCCATCCATCCATCCTACATCCATCCATCCATCCATCCTACATCCATCATCCATCCATCCATCCATCCAACATCCATCCATCCATCCTACATCCATCATCCATCCATCCTACATCCATCCTACATCCATCCATCCATCCTACATCCATCCATCCATCCTACATCCATCCATCCTACATCCATCCTACATCCATCCATCCATCCTACATCCATCATCCATCCATCCAACATCCATCCATCCATCCTACATCCATCATCCATCCATCCTACATCCATCCATCCTACATCCATCCATCCATCCTACATCCATCCATCCATCCATCCTACATCCATCATCCATCCATCCATCCTACATCCATCCATCCTACATCCATCCTACATCCATCCTACATCCATCCATCCATCCTACATCCATCATCCATCCATCCTACATCCATCCACCCTTCATCCATCCTACATCCATCCTACATCCATCCACCCTTCATCCATCCTACATCCATCCACCCTTCATCCATCCTACATCCATCATCCATCCATCCATCCTACATCCATCCTACATCCATCCATCCTACATCCATCCATCCATCCATCCATCCTACATCCATCCATCCATCCATCCTACATCCATCATCCATCCATCCTACATCCATCCACCCTTCATCCATCCTACATCCATCATCCATCCATCCTACATCCATCCACCCTTCATCCATCCTACATCCATCCATCCTACATCCATCCACCCTTCATCCATCCTACATCCATCATCCATCCATCCTACATCCATCATCCATCCATCCATCCTACATCCATCTTACATCCATCCTTCATCCATCCTACATCCATCCACCCTTCATCCATCCTACATCCATCCTACATCCATCATCCATCCATCATCCATCCATCCTACATCCATCATCCATCCATCCTACATCCACCCACCCTTCATCCATCCTACACCCATCCTACATCCATCATCCATCCATCATCCATCCATCCACCCTTCATCCATCCTACATCCATCCACCCTTCATCCATCCTACATCCATCCATCCATCCTACATTCATCATCCATCCATCCTACATCCATCCACCCTTCATCCATCCTACATCCATCCATCCTACATCCATCCACCCTTCATCCATCCTACATCCATCCAACCTTCATCCATCCATCCATCCATCCATCCTACATCCATCCTACATCCATCCATGAGGTGCTTTTCTCGCCATAGATTGCGGACATAACCCTAAAGGTGTGTGTGGACAAACAGGTGTGCCAACAAGGCTCTTATCACGTCAACACACCTTGACTCTGATAAGATCTTCAGGTAACAGCATCACCTGTTAACGGGACGTTGGCTTCAGGTGTGTCAGACGTTTACCTGGTTGCACGATGACGGTGACCTGAGACGTATCCTGCTGACCAGCTGAGTCTGTCACCGTCAGCTGGAAGGTGTAGTCCCCCTCCTGCATGGCCGACAGCTGCAGGATGGGCTTGCGCACACCCTGAACGGCACAAAGGGACCAAATTAAGCTGGACACCGCCACTGTTGAAGGAGACTCACCGTAACGTCAGGTCTGTGGCTCACCTGCATCTCCAGCACCTTGTCTTTGCTCTCCGGGCTGAGTGACCACTCATAAGACAGCGAGTCGTGGTCATCGGTGCTCTGGTTGCCATACAGATAGATGGAGTTTCGCGGCAGCTGGATGACCTTGGTGCAGGAGGAGAGTGGAGCCTCAGTTAACGGATGGACAAGTAGTTGTAGTTAATTAACGGACGTGTGATGGATAGAGGCAGACCTGGTTCGGTCCGGCGTTGGCAACGGGTCGGTAATCCTTGGCTTTGTTGACGGACAGAGTGGCCTGAGTGGAGTTGGTGGCGCCATCCGAGTCGGTCACTGTCAAACTGGAGAAGAAAGACACACACAGTTAAATGGTCCCCCGACTGTTTCATACCTCATCTGCTTCCAAATATAAAGAATAAAAAGTCAGGGCTGACTTGATAACTATGCCCCGCCCACTGGGTCCTGGACTAACCTGAAGGTGTAGTTCCCAGGTACCAGGCTGGTGAGGGTGAGGATCGGGGTGTCAGCAGACACCTTCTCCTCCCTCAGAGGACCTTTGACCTCCTCCCAGTGCCACGCCACCACCTTGTCGTCATCGGTGCTCTCTGAGCAGAGGACAGGGAAGACATTTTCCTCTTTGACAATAGATACTCCCGGTGATTTAACTCCACATTTTACAGGAACATAACATTTTATAGGAATTCCTGACATTTCCCTGCATGGTTTTATGGAGAACAACTCACACTTGGACAAGTTCAGTTTCAGACCAGAAACTTTAGAAAATGCAGTCAAAATGCTGATAGCAGCATTTATTTGGGTTTTAACCTGTAGAAAGAGGGTGGCTGAAATGCCTTTTAGCTCCATGTTTTTAACGCATGTAGCCAGTATTTGCATTGGGAGAAAGAAAAGACATGGAGAAACTGGACACCGTGACATATCCTTTATTCAACTCAAACCTTTTGGTACTTCCATGTGCTAGCTTAACTGAACTGTTAGCAGATGTATCCAGAGTTTTTATAGATTTAATGAAAGCCAGTTACTTGTTTTTCTACAAGTAACTGGAGTTCTGTTCACCTTTTCCATCCATTTTGCCCCTAATGGCACCAAAGCCCCCTTGGCTTTAGCGACATGCAGCTGATCCCGTTTCCATTGCAAGGAGTTCAACTGGTTTCTCTGCTCATCTGACAAATTTTCAGCTGGAATTGAAGACAGAGAATTTAACTCTGTCGTCAGATCATCTTCCTCCTTCTTCCCATCTCGTTAAAGAATAGCAGCAGTTTTTCTCCAAAGTTTCTGTAAATCTAATTTTAGGAACTCCCAATAGTTGTCATAAGATTCTTCATGTTTTTCTCCTTTACTCTAAGATTAGTTCCTTCATGTTCAGTCTTAATGTCTCATTAATTAAAAGCTGATTGTTTCATTTCCAGTAGCCAGGAGTTGGTTTTTTCCTCACACCGTATGAAGGTAGATTTAAAGTAAGGATGATGGTTTTATGATCAGTTAGAGGGTTTGGGTTCATTTTAGTCTTATATGGTAGGTTCAACATGGAGTCTGACACCTGCTAGAAGTCTGTTCTTCATTGGAAGGTGCTGGATTTGTTACTCTATGTATATTCCGTACAAGCTAACTTTATTGGTGAAATAGCAGGAATAGGTTCACTTTTACGTTTGAAAGTGAGTTACAAGCGCTCCTCGGGTTATGTGGTGGCGGTTTTCAACTTTCGCCGTTTCAATTTTACAACACTCATAAAACAAATGTAAATAGAGCAAGTTTTGAAGTTATGAGGGTCCATATAAGCTCTTGCGACGCGTGACACGGAGGCTGAGATGATGCCTAAGTGCACATTTTAATTGCCTGTACTGTTTTTCCATTAATATGATGTATAATACATGCATTTATATAGTTATTTAGTGATTAAGGTGGCAATATGGGGTAATTACAGATAAAAATCCAACTTGTGCAGAATTTCTGTTGACGTTGCAGTGGTAGGAACAGAACTCGTTCGTTAACCGAGGATTGCCTGTATCTGACACTTTACCACTTTTTGTAAGAGCCATCGTCGATGCTATAGTTTGACAAAAATTTGCTGTGAAACGTGTCAGTGTGTGTGCATGTGAGACTCACGGCTGCCGTCGATCACCGTGGAGCTGGTTGGCAGGGAGATCTCCTGGAACTTGGGGGAAACCACAGCAACAGGAAGCTTGTTTACTCGTGGCTCTGTTGGGTGAAAAAAAAAAAGGAAAAAAAAAAAAGACACCTCAGGGCGTTCAGGGAACAAAATGTCAGGTCGACTCTGATCCGGTTCTGTTAAAAGTGATGATCATTTATTTACATTCCTGTCATTCCACAGTCAGGTAACCCAAATTAGTAAACAACAACAGGAAGTACAACAGGAAGTGCCGTCTTAGTGTTAGCTGCCAATGTAATAGCCTGCTGTCTTGGTGTTAGCTGCAAATGTAATAGCCTGCTGTCTTAGTGTTAGCTGCTAATGTTATAGCCCGCTGTCTAAGCGTTAGCTGCTAATGTAATAGCCTGCTGTCTAAGCGTTAGCTGCTAATGTAATAGCCTGCTGTCTTAGTGTTAGCTGCTAATGTAATAGCCTGCTGTGTTAGTGTTAGCTGCTAATAGCCTGCTGTCTTAGTGTTACCTGCTAATAGCCTGCTGTCTTAGTGTTACCTGCTAATAGCCTGCTGTCTTAGCATTACCTGCTAATGTAAAAGCCTGCTGTCTTAGTGTTACCTGCTAATAGCCTGCTGTCTTAGCATTACCTGCTAATGTAAAAGCCTGCTGTCTTAGTGTTAGCTGCCAATGTAACAGCCTGCTGTCTTAGTGTTAGCTGCCAATGTAACAGCCTGCTGTCTTAGTGTTAGCTGCTAATAGTCTGCTATCTTAGTGTTAGCTGCTAATGTAATAGCCTGCTGTCTTAGTGTTAGCTGCTAATAGCCTGCTATCTTAGTGTTAGCTGCTAATGTAATAGCCTGCTGTCTTAGTGTTAGCTGCTAATGTAATAGCCTGCTGTCTTAGTGTTAGCTGCTAATGTAATAGCCTGCTGTCTTAGTGTTAGCTGCTAATAGCCTGGTGTGTTAGTGTTAGCTGCTAATAGCCTGCTGTCTTAGTGTTACCTGCTAATAGCCTGCTGTCTTAGCATTACCTGCTAATGTAAAAGCCCGCTGTCTTAGTGTTAGCTGCTAATGTAATAGACCGCTGTCTTAGTGTTAGCTGCTAATGTAATACCCCGGCGTCTTAGTGTTAGCTGCTAATGTAATAGCCTGGTGTCTTAGTATTAGCTGCTAATGTAATAGCCTGGTGTCTTAGTATTAGCTGCTAATGTAATAGCCTGCTTGTAGGAGCCATAAATGTAGTTTATGTTGGGAATTATCACTGGTGGATGGTTGATGTTATATTGTTGTCATGGTGATATGAATTGGGGTCACGTGGATGTGGATCGGTATAGGGCCAAGGAGTTGAAAGGGCACTGTCAGCCAGTCACTTGGGATTTTGCTGGAGAGGAGGGCTGGGAAGCTGTAATTTTTGTTGACCGCTCTAGATACATACTTGACGTTGCACACTGTGACATATTATGCTGGTGAAATAACATCGTACCCGATCATCAGGCAGTATATGTAACACTTCCAACAAATAAATCCTCGATATCTGCGACCTATGTGCGTCATTTATGGGAACCACCAACAGCGCGTCAAACAAATAGACCGGATCCAGTCGTCGCCTCAGTAGCAACTGTGGAAGTCGCTACACTGCTGTCTAAGCATTCCAACTGATACGAAGTTTCTAACATGTTTACCTTGGTCCGTCTTACCTGGTCTGACAGTGACATTGACGTAACCCTCTCCGTGGGCGCCCTCGCCGTCCACAGTCACCCCAAACTCGTACAGTCCGACTGTCAGCTGACCGAGAGAAGACAGACAAAAAGTGACCGTCTGCACCTTCGAGACTGAAATTTTGACCTGAGGCAGGACGTGATCTGAACCTTGCTGAGTTTCAGAGTCTGGCCCTTCTTCCCCTCCATCTCTCCGCTGTAATCTTTGGGATGCGTTATAAGTCGCCAGTCGAATGCATAGTCGGTTCCTGCAGAGGTAGAATCGCATCAATGAGGAAGAAAAAATGTCATCTGCCCAGATGCTGACGTATTATGAGTTTTATTTTAACCTGCCGGCGGCGTTGGGACCACGAAGGCGTTGAGCTCCACCTCGTTACGGGGCAGCGTCACCTCCACACTCTCTCCTGCCGACACCACCAGCTCCCTCACTGCAACGCAACCAGACAGAACCAGAACCGAATTCATGTCAGAGACAGGACTGATAAGAACCTCCAGCTAGGGTCCCATCTGGACCAGCTTCAGCTCTATAACCCAGCTCAGAACAGATCACACGAGCCAACATTTTCACATTAAACAGGGATCATTAACAAGTAAAACAAAACCAGTTAAACCAGTCTGGTTCCAGGAACCTTTCTACCACCACATCATCTCTCAATATTTCTTCCTGACAAATCTTCTAGTTGGGTTAGAATTAGTGAAGCCTTCTCGTCCTGTTCTCATTCCTGGTTCTGGTTCTAAAGGAGGTTCTCTTTCCTGGTTCTGGTTCTAAAGGAGGTTCTCATTCCTGGTTCTGGTTCTAAAGGAGGTTCTCTTTCCTGGTTCTGGATTTGATGGAGGTTCTCTTTCCTGGTTCTGGTTCTAAAGGAGGTTCTCTTTCCTGGTTCTGGATTTGATGGAGGTTCTCTTTCCTGGTTCTGGTTTTGATGGAGGTTCTCGTTCCTGGTTCTGGTTCTAAAGGAGGTTCTCGTTCCTGGTTCTGGTTCTAAAGGAGGTTCTCTTTCCTGGTTCTGGTTCTAAAGGAGGTTCTCTTTCCTGGTTCTGGTTCTAAAGGAGGTTCTCTTTCCTGGTTCTGGTTCTAAAGGAGGTTCTCATTCCTGGTTCTGGTTCTAAAGGAGGTTCTCTTTCCTGGTTCTGGTTCTAAAGGAGGTTCTCTTTCCTGGTTCTGGTTCTAAAGGAGGTTCTCATTCCTGGTTCTGGTTCTAAAGGAGGTTCTCTTTCCTGGTTCTGGATTTGATGGAGGTTCTCTTTCCTGGTTCTGGTTCTAAAGGAGGTTCTCTTTCCTGGTTCTGGTTCTAAAGGAAGTTCTCTTTCCTGGTTCTAGATTTGATGGAGGTTCTCTTTCCTGGTTCTGGTTCTAAAGGAGGTTCTCTTTCCTGGTTCTAGATTTGATGGAGGTTCTCTTTCCTGGTTCTGGTTCTAAAGGAGGTTCTCTTTCCTGGTTCTGGATTTGATGGAGGTTCTCTTTCCTGGTTCTGGTTTTGATGGAGGTTCTCGTTCCTGGTTCTGGTTCTAAAGGAGGTTCTCTTTCCTGGTTCTAGATTTGATGGAGGTTCTCTTTCCTGGTTCTGGTTCTAAAGGAGGTTCTCTTTCCTGGTTCTAGATTTGATGGAGGTTCTCTTTCCTGGTTCTGGTTTTGATGGAGGTTCTCGTTCCTGGTTCTGGTTCTAAAGGAGGTTCTCGTTCCTGGTTCTGGTTCTAAAGGAGGTTCTCTTTCCTGGTTCTGGTTCTAAAGGAGGTTCTCTTTCCTGGTTCTGGTTCTAAAGGAGGTTCTCTTTCCTGGTTCTGGTTCTAAAGGAGGTTCTCTTTCCTGGTTCTGGTTTTGATGGAGGTTCTCTTTCCTGGTTCTGGTTCTAAAGGAGGTTCTCTTTCCTGGTTCTGGTTTTGATGGAGGTTCTCTTTCCTGGTTCTGGATTTGATGGAGGTTCTCTTTCCTGGTTCTGGTTCTAAAGGAGGTTCTCTTTCCTGGTTCTGGTTCTAAAGGAGGTTCTCTTTCCTGGTTCTGGTTCTAAAGGAGGTTCTCTTTCCTGGTTCTGGTTTTGATGGAGGTTCTCTTTCCTGGTTCTGGATTTGATGGAGGTTCTCTTTCCTGGTTCTGGTTCTAAAGGAGGTTCTCTTTCCTGGTTCTGGTTCTAAAGGAGGTTCTCTTTCCTGGTTCTGGATTTGATGGAGGTTCTCTTTCCTGGTTCTGGTTCTAAAGGAGGTTCTCTTTCCTGGTTCTGGTTTTGATGGAGGTTCTCTTTCCTGGTTCTGGTTCTAAAGGAGGTTCTCTTTCCTGGTTCTGGTTTTGATGGAGGTTCTCTTTCCTGGTTCTGGATTTGATGGAGGTTCTCTTTCCTGGTTCTGGTTCTAAAGGAGGTTCTCTTTCCTGGTTCTGGTTCTAAAGGAGGTTCTCTTTCCTGGTTCTGGTTCTAAAGGAGGTTCTCTTTCCTGGTTCTGGTTCTAAAGGAGGTTCTCTTTCCTGAGTCCAGTT
Organism: Telmatherina bonti; assembly: GCF_933228915.1. Classification (NCBI taxonomy): domain Eukaryota; kingdom Metazoa; phylum Chordata; class Actinopteri; order Atheriniformes; family Telmatherinidae; genus Telmatherina; species Telmatherina bonti. The sequence goes on from NC_136617.1 coordinate 27,419, forward strand.
CTGATGGGGGGTCACGTCACCACCGCAAGCTTCCGTCTCGTCACCAGGACAGGTCTACCTGCAGGAGGTGTCTCACCTGTCTGAGCGGGGGGGGTGGTTACGGACGCTTCAGTGGATGTACCGTCGCTGTGGTTTTGAGACGCCACCGGATGGACGGTCCCGTCCACCGTCCAGTTCTGAGATGCCGCAGAGACAACGTCTGAACTGCCGTTGGTCTTCAGGCTGAGGTTCCCTTGTGCCGCCTGGAGGAGAGGGAAGGTACTGGGAGTGGTGGGAACCGTGGGAACTGTGGGAACTGGCTTCTGTTTGGATTTTCCCTGCAGACAGTTTGAGGAAGAATTCCTGGAGGTGAAAAGATGAAACTGGAAGCAACTCGTCCCAACAGACATGAATACCGTGTGAGAAGCCGTAAAGTCTTGTCAGGTACCGTGTTGGTGAGGTGTCCTGTGTGTGCAGCATGGCGAGGATTCCCCCTCTTCGTCCTGACCGGACCCTTCACAGCACAAAAACTTTTTATAAAAAATGGCCAGAGTTTGATGACACATTACCCAGGTTTAACCAATCAACAGCTCAGACATCCTGTAGCTCCACCTTCTCGTCCCCTCAGTGTGGGGATGGTGGGATGCGGCTGGTACCTTGGTGAGGACCTGCAGGAGGCCCAGCGACTCCTCATGAGGCTGCGGTAAGGACGAGATGGGGCAGCCATCTTTCTTGGAACAGCTGAGGAGGACGCAGCGGCCGCCGAGGCTCCACACGGCGCGGCAGCTCGGCTCCAAGCAGCACGACTCCCAGCATGTGGCCCCGCCCCTCCCGGTCGCCAGCGGATACCAGCCCAGGCCCACCGTGCTGCTCCAGTGGACGCCCAGGATGCCGCCGGTGACCCGGCACAGACCGGCGGCCGCACCTGGACCAGAACACAGCGAGGAAGAGGAGGTGAAGAAGGGTCCTTATCACTGCATGAGAGCATGAATTTGCATTTTATAATCATGAAATTATTCTTTTCTTCATTATTTATTAAAGTAATAATTTATTAATTGGATTTAATCTTTTTAATTTTTAATATTTCTAATAAACATTAGAAATAAACCCCTCCCTGAGCCGTCACCTTATCGTGGTGGAGGGGTTTGTGTCTGAAGATCCTAGCAGCTATGTTGTCGGGGGCTTTATGCCCCTGGTAGGGTCACCATGGAAACAGGTGTCTGGGGGAGGGACCAGACCAAGCACGGCTCATCGACCTCTATGATGACGACAAACATGGGCCTAAATGTTCCCTTGCCCGGACGCGGGTTATCGGGACCCCCCTCTGGAGCCAGGCCTGGAGGCGGGGTACGAGAGCGAGCGTCTGGTGGCCGGGCCTTCGCCCATGGGGCCCGGTCGGGCTCAGCCCCAAAGGGTTACATGGGCCCCGCCTCCCGTGGGCTCACCATCTGCAGGAGGAGCCGTAGGGGTCGGGTTCCTGGATCCAGGATCACCTGGATCTGTCCATTTGCCCGTTACCGCCGCAACTATGGCAACGCCCGAGCATTCAGGTGAGTTGGATACAACAGCAGTACCCATTGTTGCCATTCTGTGTCCAACCAGAGAGCTGCATTTCAGTTCAGATTACTTTGTCTCACCTGTGGGCGGAGCCAAGAGCCAGAGGTAGGTGAGCGGGAGGAGGAGCAGGTGAGGTAAGTTCCAGGTGAGCAGGTTGTGATGTGCATAGAACATTTTCCAGCAGAACCGGGGACCTGCTGGGAGGAAGAGAGTCAGCTGATCTGGTCGCCACTCCAGGTAAACACACACACACACACACACACGTGTCTGAGCATGTGAAGCATGACACTGCAGAAATGTGACATTTATTTTAACCAGATCAGGATCTGCTGAACCAATCAGAAACCCTCTTACTGGACTCAAACCTGCGGTCTGAATGCCCCCCCCCGACCACTCCGTACTGAACCCACTCTGCTGGCGGGTTGCCATGGTGACTACTGGCCGTCACCATGGCAACCCGCCACGTCGGTCCAGATCCAAATCACTTGATAATATTTTCTTCTTTCTTTGTTTCACATTTATTCAACAAATAAAGCCAGAAAATGATTTATAGTTTATCCTGAACCTTCCACGTTGGTTGCTCTATATGGACCCGCCTGGTGACCATCCCTGCTCGCTACTTTCAGATGCATTGTGGGTAATTCTGAGTTCACGACTTTCTGGACGATCAGACGTCCCGAGAGGACCGTGTAGGGGACGGGAGGGACGCCGCCGGGGTCGATACTGGAGACCGTCACCAAGCGGTTCCACTGACACCCCCACCACTAACCCCCACCATCATCACCTGTGTCCTGGTCAGCTGGTGGAGGAGCAGAGTGGGGGGGTTAGGTTGGCAGCGGGGGTCGGTGGGGTGACGGGTGAAGACGACTCAACACCGGTGGTCTGAGGAGGAGATTCAACATGGCCGCCGCAGGAGGCTCAGCAGCTCTGACGTGAAACTAGAGAGGAGACGGTAAAGGAGGATCTGAGGAGTTATTAGTACCCCCCCCCCACACACACACACACACACACACACACACACATACCCCTTCCCAGTTCAGTCCGATGCAGACAAACATTGCAGTCAGAAGTAATCAGAGTACTTTGTAGAAAGACTCGTCTCACCTGCCTGCAGGCTCCGCCTCCACATCTGAACCTTTATTCCTGCACGCCAGGAAGCGGACCCTTCTGGTCCTAGTCCTGGTCCTGGTCCTGGTTCTGGTTCTGGGCCTGGTTCTGGGCCTGGTTCTGGGCCTGGTCCTGGTTCTGGGCCTGGTCCTGGTTCTGGTTCTGGTCCTGGTTCTGGTTCTGGGCCTGGTTCTGGTCCTGGTTCTGGTCCTGGTCCTGCTGTTGCAGAGAAAAGCTGCATGCAGGAGTAATCCAGTACAGGAGCGTTCGGTCCAGTTTCTGCCCGTCTCCCCCCGCCCGTCTCCCGCCGCCCGTCTCCCCCCGCCCGTCTCCCGCCGCCCGTCTCCCGCCGCCCGTCTCCCGCCGCCCGTCTCCCGCCGCCCGTCTCCCCCCGCCCGTCTCCCGCCGCCCGTCTCCCGCCGCCCGTCTCCCCCCGCCCGTCTCCCCCCGCCCGTCTCCCCCCGCCCGTCTCCCGCCGCCCGTCTCCCCCCGCCCGTCTCCCGCCGCCCGTCTCCCGCCGCCCGTCTCCCCCCGCCCGTCTCCCCCCGCCCGTCTCCCGCCGCCCGTCTCCTCCCGCCCGTCTCCCCCCGCCCGTCTCCCGCCGCCCGTCTCCTCCCGCCCGTCTCCCCCCGCCCGTCTCCCGCCGCCCGTCTCCTCCCGCCCGTCTCCCGCCGCCCGTCTCCCGCCGCCCGTCTCCCGCCGCCCGTCTCCTCCCGCCCGTCTCCCGCCGCCCGTCTCCCGCCGCCCGTCTCCTCCCGCCCGTCTCCCCCCGCCCGTCTCCCCCCGCCCGTCTCCCGCCGCCCGTCTCCCGTCTCCTCCCGCCCGTCTCCCCCCGCCCGTCTCCCGCCGCCCGTCTCCCCCCGCCCGTCTCCCCCCGCCCGTCTCCCGCCGCCCGTCTCCCCCCGCCCGTCTCCCGCCGCCCGTCTCCCCCCGCCCGTCTCCTCCCGCCCGTCTCCCGCCGCCCGTCTCCCCCCGCCCGTCTCCCGCCGCCCGTCTCCTCCCGCCCGTCTCCTCCCGCCCGTCTCCTCCCGCCCGTCTCCTCCCGCCCGTCTCCCCCCGCCCGTCTCCCGCCGCCCGTCTCCTCCCGCCCGTCTCCTCCCGCCCGTCTCCCCCCGCCCGTCTCCCGCCGCCCGTCTCCCCCCGCCCGTCTCCCCCCGCCGGTCCGGCAGGTGGGTGAAGCGACCAGCACCTCCCACTGCGTTTCTGATGCTTCTGCAGACAAGAATTATGTTTCATTTGAAACTTTTCAGCCTGAAAATAATAAAATCTTTTTGTTTCAAACAAACAAATAAAAACAAACGATGACATCATCATGTTTTCTCTTTCTGATGACTTCACGTTTGATCGGGTTTCCTCTCATCTTTTCTTCTTACAGAACCAGTTTGACGTTAGCCACTGGTTTTTCTGGTTTCAGTTTCTGGCCGTCAGAACCGCCGGTCCCGGTCCTGGATCTGGATTTGTTTCTGAAGTTCTGCTCCATCAGGCAGCTGCTGATGAAGCCACATTTAACGGATCAACGTCACGTTTAGATTTTATCCAAACAGACCTCTGGTCCAAGAAGAACCGGTCCAGAAGCCCAAGAAGAACCGGTCCAGAAGTCCACGTAGAACCGGTCCAGAAGCCCAAGAAGAACCGGTCCAGAAGTCCACGTAGAACCGGTCCAGAAGCCCAAGAAGAACCGGTCCAGAAGTCCACGTAGAACCGGTCCAGAAGCCCAAGAAGAACCGGTCCAGAAGCCCAAGAAGAACCGGTCCAGAAGTCCACGTAGAACCGGTCCAGAAGCCCAAGAAGAACCGGTCCAGAAGCCCAAGAAGAACCGGTCCAGAAGTCCACGTAGAACCGGTCCAGAAGTCCACGTAGAACCGGTCCAGAAGCCCAAGAAGAACCGGTCCAGAAGTCCACGTAGAACCGGTCCAGAAGTCCACGTAGAACCGGTCCAGAAGCCCAAGAAGAACCGGTCCAGAAGTCCACGTAGAACCGGTCCAGAAGTCCACGTAGAACCGGTCCAGAAGCCCAAGAAGAACTGGTCCAGAAGTCGAGAGAGTCAATGCTGGCCATTGGTCGCTCGTTCCGCCACTGTGGAACCGCAGGTGAACACACTGGACTGACGTCAACAGAACCAGAACCTGTTCCTAGGAGGAACAGAACAGGCAGAACCTGCACGGCTGCTGCAGAACCAGACGTGGACAGCCCGCGGAGGTCCAGGTCATGTGACCGTTTGGAGCATGACGTCATGGCTCTGACATCAGCAGGAAAACAACCAATCATCTGGTCTGGATTTAAACACCGAGTTCAGGAAAATGTTTTATATCTGGAGACAACTTTGTTTGTTTACACGGCCTGCAACAAACCAGCTGGAAGGAGAGGATTTATGGAGGAATGAAAGCAAACAGGTGAGTCTACCTGTTCACCTGTTCTGGTCACGTGATCTGCAGGTCAGGTCTGAGGATGACCAGTTTCACCCCGCTGCTGGGAACCGGAAAGACCAGTCCTCCCAGTACCGAGCCACGGGGGACCCCGCAGGCCGGGGCGGACCGGGGTCTGAGGAGACGAGTCTCCGGGTCCAGGAGTGAGAACCGAGCGGGCTCGGTTCAGAACCAGGCGGTTCGGTTCCACATCCCTGGCAGAGACGACAGCACGCGCAACCTGTGAACGTGTAACGTGTGAAACAAAATGGTGGGCTTGTGCGCGTGAAGGTTTCCAGAACGCGTTCGGCTGCCGGACCGGACCGGAACCGCGGAGTAATCCGGGTTCCGGGCGGAAAAACTGCGCTGTCTCACCTGTTTAATCCGGGATCACGCGCGTGAAGGTAACAGCTGCTGACATCCCTGCAGGAAGCGGCTCGTCCGGAGCCTTTACCGCCTCTTCACGGTCCGGTCTGGCCCGGTCGCAGAGGCTCCGCCGCGTCGCGATTCTTGTGTTCGGGGCAGTAAAATGGGTCAGAGCCGCTGCGGGTCGTCCAGCTGATCACAGATTGTCAAAGCTGACGCGTCTGAAAACTACTTCCGGTGGCCTGCCTTTCAGAGTAAATAACCCGGATGTGTTTAGTGCGGTTTGAAAGAGGCGGATAGAAAGAAAGCGAATAAAAAGAATTACCAGGTAGAAAGAATTAGCGATTAAAAAGAATTAGCTAAGAAAAAGAATTACCAGGTAGAAAGAATTAGCGATTAAAAAGAATTAGCGGATAAAAAGACTTTGCGGATAAAAAAGAATTAGCGAATAAAAAGAATTAGCAGATAAAAAGACTGCGGATAAAAAAGAATTAGCGGATAGCAAGAATTAGCAAATAAAAAGAATTAGCAGATAGAAAGAATTAGCAGATAAAAAGAGTTAGCAGATAAAAAGACTTTGTGGATAAAAGAAATAGCGGATAGAATTAGCAGATAAAAACAATTAGCGGATAGAAAGAATTAGCAGATAAAAACATTTAGCGGATAGAAAGAATTTGCGGATAGAAAGAGTTACCGGATAGAAAGAATTAGTGGATGATTAATATTAGCGGATAAAAAGAATTAGCAATTTAAAGAATTAGCGGATAGAAAGAATTAGCGGATAGAGAGAATTAGCAATTTAAAAAAATTTGCGGATAGAAAGAATTAGCGAACAGAAAGAATTAGCGGATTAAAAGGATTAGCAGATAGAAAGAATCAGCGGTGAGAAAGAATTAGCGGATAGAAAGAATTGGCGGATAAAAAGAATTAGCAGAAAATGAAAGTTTACGTTAGACTGACGTCAGATGTGCAGTGAAAGTTTACGTCAGAAAAAAACCATAGACATCATATCAACATTCATCCGACAACTTCCAGTCCGCCACCTGCCTGCATTTGTTATCGGTTCCGCCAAAATGCTCCAATGGCCGGAGAGGGGCGGGGCTCTGGGCTCGGAAGTGATTGGTTGATCGGTTCCAATGTAAATTCTGACGCTTCTGTTTAGAAAAGGATCAACAATTACCTTAATTGCAGTGGATAATTAACAAATCTTCATCATCTCAGGTATAAAAAAAAGTCTGAATGTAAAGCCTGTTTTTATGTGGACAATGAGGACAGTAACAATTTTATATAAATAAATTACTTGTTAATTAGTACTTTCTATACAAATGTCAAAGCACAATGCTGTAAAGCAGGCTATTCAACTTGGTCCCAAATTAAATGGATCTTATATCCAACAGAGTTCTACACAACATCTCGCTCATCATAGTCAGGTGTGTTGTAGCAGGGACATGTTGGGAGCGACCTGAACAGCCCTACTGTTAAGCATGCTCCTTCTGACTTCTCTTACACCTTGACAGGTCGCCAGTCCATCACGGACACACACAACCATTCACACTCACACACACTCCAATGAACAATTAGAGCAACTAATTAACCTAACGTCACGTCTTTGGACAGTGGGAGGAAGCGGAGAACCTGGAGAGAACCCACACATAGCCTACATGGAGAGAATATGCAAACTCAGAAAGACCACTGAGCAATTCCCACCCCCTTGCCCAAACTCGAACCTATGGCGTCATTGCTGTGAGGCCACAGTGTAACCACTACGCCTCCGTGAGGCCCTTATATAAAGTTAGGAATCTTATGAGCAAAAAGGATGAAAGCAATAAATAGTAAAAAGTATTTATGATAAAATCCAACAACATCAGCACTGGATGATCTTCAACATTCAGACATTTTGTTTCACAGATCTTTGTCCATTTTCGTCTTTTTGTGTGCAGAGCAAGGCTAAAGCACCAACACAGCAACCAGAACAAGCACAGATTGCCTCATGTTTGTGGAACACCTGCCCAAACATGACAGCAAATTTTAGAACATGTATGTTCATATGTGCAGGCAGAGACCTTGTAGAAAAATCTTTAAAGAACATTAATGGAACCGTTTTCCAGTAATAGTTCTATAATAATTTTCCTTTAAATACGTAAATAAGATTGACAGAACTTTGAACATACACAAAACATGCATTAAAAAGCTTTAGCTTCATAATTTTGTCCCAAAAAAAAGCTATAATTTATCAATTTATTGAGCCACGGTTTAAAAGCTGTTACAAAAATGCGAAAAAAAAGGTTATTTTGGAACTTCGGTAGAATAGAGCTTGAAAGCGCTTTCAGCTAAACTTAATAATTTATATGTTGATTAAACTAATGTAAACATAGCAGGGTAACGCATGGGTCACAGCCAATCATAGCGCAGCAGCCTACGTCACAGCCAATCACAGCGCAACGGCCTACGTCACAGCAAATTATAGCGCAGCAGTCTACATCACAGCCAATCACAGCGCAGCACCTTACGTCACAGCCAATCACAGCACAGTGGCCTTCCCGCCGTCACCAATCCGCTCTAACAGCAGCCCCGTTGCCGAGCAACCACCGATCAATTTAACCGTTTCAGCTCCACACAAACAGTTAAACGTATAAAAACAAATAAATGGTTTTATTAGGATGTCAACAAATATGACAACATACATGCGTTTATTCTGTTCAGATAAACGAAGTGCCTCGTTTCCCCGACGTTTTAACAAGATCCAAAATGGCGTTTTCACGTTTCAACAATACCCGCTGTGATTGGCTGACTGATACTTTTCAACCGTCTTTATTGGTTTCTGAGTTTGCTGTTTCGTCCGTGGAGTTCTCGCCGTGGAAGCGCTGAGCTCACTGTAAGTTGTTTTTACCAACAATTATCTCAGTTTTTCATCCTAAGAATCCCGCCACGGGAATCTGATCTGAGGGCATCAGACCTCCATCTCCTCTTCACCGGGTTTCTCCTCCTCCATTCCAGGGTCACTATGGCTGACAGGGACGGTGTTCACCCCTGCGGGAACGGAGAGAGGACCGGAGGAGAGGAGCAGGAGACCGGGGGAGAGGAGCGGGAGCGAGGCGGTTTAACTGAAGCCCAAGGACAGGTGCTGGACAGGTGTCTGCACGCGCTCCAACACGCCAAAAACGACAGTCACGTGTTGGCTGCTCTGCTGCTGGTGAGTGTCACGTGACCCAGGACTCATCCAGACCTGGAGACCTAGGACTCATCCAGACCTGGAGACCCAGAACTCATCCAGATCTGGAGACCTAGGAGACCCAGGACTCATCCAGACCTGGATACCCAGGACTCATCCAGACCTGGAGACCTAGGACTCATCCAGACCTGGAGACCCAGAACTCATCCAGATCTGGAGACCTAGGAGACCCAGGACTCATCCAGACCTGGAGACCTAGGAGACCCAGGACTCATCCAGACCTGGAGACCAGCTCCAGATCAATAACCGATCAGCAGATTCTGATCGATCAGTTAATAACAAGATAATGAATCAGAAACTATTTTCATTGGTCGCTCCGTCATCTTCTGTGTTTTTCTCCAGATAAGTCGCCTGTGTCCGGCCAGCCAGCTGGACATGCCCACCCTGCGGCGCATCTTTGAGGCGGTGGGGATCGACCTTCCGGCTCGGCTCCTGGTGACCGCCGTGCGGGGGAGTGCAGACTCAGGTCTGCCCCCCTACGAGCTCCTGTCTCTGGGCTCGGCTCTGCTGGCCGCTCTGAGCACGGACCCGGACATGGCGTCGCACCCCCAGCTCCTCGCCACCGTCCCCGTCCTGCTGGGCATCCTGGCCAATGACACGCTGTGGAAGAGGCAGAACCGAGCCAGGTCCGGTCCAGAATACAAATTCCAGTCTGCTGGAGAGAATCCTGCAAACGACACACTACTGGTCGGCGATGGCGGCGTAGGAAGCTCCCGGTTGGACGAGGCGCTCGCTGCCGACTGCTACCAGGTTCTGATGGCTGTGTGTGCCTTGCCCATGGGCCCCGAGCAGCTCCTGAGCAGGGGTGCCGTCCCCGGTCTGTGCCGGGCCTTGGACCAGAACCAGACCCTCAGCCAGCAGCGGGGGCTACCCCTGCTGGGACACCTCCTCTCCGGTAAAACCAGAGAACGAGCGTGGAGCAGACACCCAGCAGAACTCTTCTCTCTGCTGCTGAGACTCTGCAGGACCTTTTGTCAGACCTCGGATCAGAACCGGCTCCAGATGTGCAGCCAGCTGGTGCAGTTCCTGCCGCCAGCAGGAGTGGCAGCGGAGAGCGAGGAGCTGAGGGGGGCTGTAAGGCTTGTGTGGGGGGCTCTGAGACCTCTGCTGCAGGCCAAACTAACGGCCCGACAGATTGGGTCGGTCCTGGTTCTGAGCGCCTGTTTGTTAGACTTCTCTGGGTGGGATCTGGTGGGACCGCCTAAGTTCTGCTGCCTGCTGGTGAACCGGGCCTGTGTGGAGGTCAGGATGGGTTTAGAGGAACCACCGGGGACCCAGCTGAGCCCGGAGCTGCAGCAAACACTCACAGGTAGGAGGTGGGTCTGGTTCTGATCCAAACTTCCACCAGACCAGTTTAACCAGTATCCATCGCTTGGTTCAACACCTGGATGAAAAGTAAAGTTTGAGAAGCTTCACCTTCTGACCGACCGTCTCTGCAGGCTGCTACCGCATCATGGAGGCCGCCATGGAGCGGGTCTGCGTGGGAGATGCAGGGAGCGCCGCGCCTCCTCACGCCGCGCCTCCTCACGCCTCCTCCTCCACAATGAGCCTGCAGCAGAGCCGGCAGGTCCTGGAGGTCCTGGAGGAGGCCTTTTCTGCTGTGATGTACCACCTGCAGCAGGTACCATGATGATGATGATGAAGATGAAGATGGTGGTGATGATGATGAAGATGGTGGTATGATGAAGATGATGATGAAGATGATGGTGATGATGAAGATGATGATGAAGATGGTGAATAAGGAAGATGATGATGGTGATGAAGATGATGGTGATGATGATGATGGTGGTGATGATGATGAAGATGGTGGTGATGATGATGAAGATGATGGTGGTGATGATGAAGATAGTGATGAAGATGATGGTGATGATGATAAAGATGGTGGTATGATGATGAAGATGGTGGTGATGAAGATGATGATGGTGATGATGAAGATGATGATGATGAAGATGGTGGTGATGATGATGAAGATGGTGGTGATGATGATGAAGATGATGGTGGTGATGATGAAGATAGTGATGAAGATGATGGTGATGATGATAAAGATGGTGGTATGAAGATGATGGTGATGCTGAAGATGGTGATGAAGATGATGGTGATGATGATGAAGATGGTGATGATGATGGTGGTGGTGATGATGATGATGGTGGTGGTGATGATGATGAAGATGGTGATGATGAAGATGATGGTGGTGATGAAGATGATGATTGTGGTGATGAAGATGGTGATGATGAAATTATGGTGGTGGTGAAGATGATGGTGGTGATGATGAAGATGATGGTGGTGGTGATGATGGTGGTGATGATGAAGATGATGGTGATGATGAAGATGGTGATGATGAAGATGATGGTGGTGATGATGATGATGGTGATGATGAAGATGATGGTGATGATGAAGATGATGATGGTGATGATGATGAAGATGATGGTGGTGATGATGGTGATGATGAAGATGATGATGGTGGTGGTGATGATGGTGATGAAGATAATAGTGATGATGATGGTGATGATGAAGATGATGATGGTGATGATGATGATGGTGATGATGATGATGATGGTGGTGATGATGAAGATGATGGTGGTGGTGATGATGGTGATGATGATGATGAAGATGGTGATGATGAAGATGATGATGTGATGAAGATGATGGTGATGATGGTGATGATGATGATGAAGATGGTGGTGATGATGATGAAGATGGTGGTGATGATGATGAAGATGATGGTGGTGATGATGAAGATAGTGATGAAGATGATGGTGATGATGATAAAGATGGTGGTATGATGAAGATGATGGTGATGATGATGAAGATGGTGATGATGAAGAAGATGGTGGTGATGAAGATGATGATGGTGATGAAGATGATGATGATGGTGATGATGAAGATGATGGTGATGATGATGATGAAGATGGTGGTGATGATGATGAAGATGGTGGTGATGATGATGAAGATGATGGTGATGATGATGAAGATAGTGATAAAGATGGTGGTATGATGAAGATGATGGTGATGCTGAAGATGGTGATGATGAAGATGGTGATGATGAAGATGATTGTGGTGATGAAGATGATGGTGGTGGTGATGATGAAGATGGTGATGATGAAGAAGATGGTGGTGATGAAGATGATGATGGTGATGAAGATGATGATTGTGGTGATGAAGATGGTGATGATGAAATTATGGTGGTGGTGAAGATGATGGTGGTGATGAAGATGATGATGGTGATGATGATGGTGGTGATGATGAAGATGATGGTGATGATGAAGATGGTGGTGGTGATGATGGTGATGATGATGATGGTGGTGATGATGAAGATGATGGTGGTGATGGTGATGATGATGATGGTGGTGATGATGAAGATGATGATGGTGGTGATGATGAAGATGATGGTGGTGATGATGATGATGATGGTGATGATGAAGATGATGGTGATGATGAAGATGATGATGGTGATGATGATGAAGATGATGGTGGTGATGATGATGATGATGGTGATGATGAAGATGATGGTGATGATGAAGATGATGATGGTGATGATGGTGATGATGATGATGAAGATGATGGTGATGATGAAGATGATGGTGGTGATGATGATGATGGTGATGATGAAGATGATGGTGATGATGAAGATGATGATGGTGGTGGTGATGATGGTGATGAAGATAATAGTGATGATGATGATGATGGTGATGATGAAGATGATGGTGATGATGATGATGATGGTGATGATGATGATGATGGTGGTGATGATGAAGATGATGGTGGTGGTGATGATGGTGATGAAGATAATAGTGATGATGATGATGATGGTGATGATGAAGATGCAGGTGCAGCAGTAGAACTGAGACAGGATGAAGGAACGCTGACAGACCGGAATCTGATCCAGATCCAGGATCTGACACCCCTCCATGCTGGATATTCCCCACTGAGCGTGCTCAGTCCTATTCTTCTCCTCTTCCTCTGACAGGTGGGTCCCGGTTGCTATGGTAACCCCTTCATCTTCGCCTCCTTCCGCTCTCTGTGCTCGTGGCTGGCAGAGGAGACTTCCTGTTTGAAGCAGGAAGTGACCAGACTGATGCCGTTTCTGATTGGCTATGCTTGCCACCACCTGGACGCCGGGCGCTCTGAGCAGGGCCTCATTGATTGGATGAGCAGGATGTCTGTGGACATGGAGGGCGGGGCCAAGACGGGCACAGAGGCTCTGAGGTAGACCCGGTCCGGATGGGAGTTCCTGTGTCGTAATGTGACATCATCATTGGTCTGTCCATGCTCCTCCCCCTCTCCAGGTACCTCCTCCCGGCTCTGTGCCACCTGTCGGCGGAGGAGGGTCCCAGGAAGGTGCTGCTGACCCTGGACACCCCCACCCTGCTGGTGGACTTCCTGTCCCAGACCTGGTCTTTCCTGAGGAAGAGAAGCAGCTCGGCGTGGACCAGAGATCCCAGCATGGAGACGGCGAGCTCCACCCTTCTGAACTTCACCGTCACCGAACCGGAGAGCGTCAGGTATCTGCTGGAACACCTGAGACCGGATGAGCCGATCCACCGCTGGCGCTGACCCGGATGTTTGATCCTGCAGGACGGAGCCGTGTTTCAGGACCCTGGAGGTCCATCTGAGCGACGCACTTCCTGTTCTGGTGAACAAGCCCCGCCTCCTGGTCCTGGCAGCCAATTACTGCACTTTGGGCATGATGATGAGCAGACTGAGGACTCCTCCTACAGGTCAGGTGTCTCCGTCCCCCCAGCGACACCTGGGTCAGGTGTCTCCGTCCCCCCAGCGACACCTGGGTCAGGTGTCACGCTGTGGATTTGTGGGTAATTTGGGGTGATCCTTCCACTTAGCCCTATCCCTCCATATTGCGCAATCATGTGGGGGGGAAGGGGTATCCCAATTCTCCTTTGGACAAAGGCTAAGGGGGGAGGGTGAGGGCTAGGGCTAGGGATAGAGCTAGGGGAAGGGCTAGGGCTAGGGGAAGGGCTAGGGATAGAGCTAGGGGAAGGGCCAGGGCTAGGGATAGAGCTAGGGGAAGGGCTAGGGCTAGGGGAAGGGCTAGGGATAGAGCTAGGGATAGAGCTAGGGCTAGGGGAAGGGCTAGGGATAGGGATAGAGCTAGGGGAAGGGCTAGGGCTAGGGATAGAGCTAGGGGAAGGGCTAGGGCTAGGGATAGAGCTAGGGGAAGGGCTAGGGCTAGGGGAAGGGCTAGGGATAGAGCTAGGGGAAGGGCTAGGGGAAGGGCCAGGGCTAGGGATAGAGCTAGGGGAAGGGCCAGGGCTAGGGATAGAGCTAGGGGAAGGGCTAGGGCTAGGGGAAGGGCTGGGGCTAGGGATAGAGCTAGGGGAAGGGCTAGGGCTAGGGATAGAGCTAGGGGAAGGGCCAGGGCTAGGGATAGAGCTAGGGGAAGGGCTAGGGGAAGGGCTAGGGCTAGGGATAGGGCTAGGGGAAGGGCTAGGGCTAGGGATAGAGCTAGGGGAAGGGCTAGGGCTAGGGGAAGGGCTAGGGCTAGGGGAAGGGCCAGAGCTAGGGGAAGGGCTAGGGCTAGGGATAGAGCTAGGGGAAGGGCTAGGGGAAGGGCCAGAGCTAGGGGAAGGGCCAGAGCTAGGGGAAGGGCTAGAGCTAGGGGAAGGGCTAGGGCTAGGGATAGAGCTAGGGGAAGGGCCAGGGCTAGGGGTAAAGGAAGAATTGAGACTTAGCTGTTCTGGTTCTGACCCGCTTTCTCTCTGCAGGCTCGGTGGATGCAGGCCAGAGACGTTTTGTCTCGGCAGCGCTCCGGTTCCTTCGCAGTGCTGTGGACTCCGGTCCGGTCCAGGTGGGCTCGGACTGGGCGGAGGCTGCAGAACTCTGCCGGCTGTCCCTGCAGGCTCTGGGGAGCTGCGTCCGGACCCAGTTCTGGATCCCGGCGCTGCTCAGAGATGACGGCTGGCTCAGACAGACGCTGGCAGCGCTAAGCAAAGGCGGAACGCTGCTGGACCGGAACACGGAGGAAGTTCTGGAGGACGTGCTGTGTGCAGCAGCGGAGCAATGTCCCGCCTGCAGACAGGACATCGCAGATGTGATGAAGACGAGTGATGATGGAGCTCTGAGCAGGATGAAGAGGCTGAGGAAGGTGGTGGACCTGAAGTGACCTAACCCTTCTGGGACACGTTGGACTCCCGGGTCTTCTGGGATACCTGGGTCTCCTGGGACATGTTGGACTCCCGGGTTTCCTGGGACACGTTGGACTCCTGGGACACGTTGGACAGTCTGATTCTTGGATGTGAATAAAGAATTTTTTTTTTCAGTTTGTCAATAAAAACAAACGGCTGCAGAATCAATAAACAAAATCACATCATAAAAAGGCATAAAATAAACGACAAAGGGGAGAAACGGTCTCGCTGAGGAGAACCGGTCTCCTGGGGAGAACCGGTCTCGCTGAGGAGAACCGGTCTCCTGGGGAGAACCGGTCTCGCTGAGGAGAACCGGTCTCCTGGGGAGAACCGGCCTCGCTGAGCCGAGCCGTCAGAACCTCAGTCCCGGTTCATACAGGAAATGTTCATTCCAGGTTTTAAATAAAGTTTATTTAGATGAGGTGTTCTCTGTGTGTCCAGCAGGGGGCGCTCGGAGACGCCGGTTCTTTTGCTATTTGGCCTCATTGATCATTTCAGATGATCAGATTGATTATTTCTCATTTATCAAACATTTAAGATGGAAAATATATTTTCAGGTTGATTTCTGAAACATTTTCAGCCTGAAGCAGAGTAAGACCGGTAAAATCCTGTTGGACCCGTCCAGCAGATCCGCAGATCTTTACTTTCTACTGACAGTAGAAGCAAATAAAGTGTTAAAAGTTCAGAAGTAAGTCAGTAAAGGTTTATTTATACAACGCCTTTCAAGGTAAAAATCACAAAGTTCTTCACAACAAAACACAAAAACATTAAAACAACATGGAACATTAAGAAAAAACATAACAAATAAAACTAAAAAGGATTAAAAAGAGACATCTTGAGCTGCTTTGTAAAAGAGATCACTGACCCAGCCGATCTCAGGAAGGGAGTGCCATAAAGCAGTAATAACTGCTGCAAAGGCTCTGTCACCTGTTGTTTAGAACTGCGTATGTAAAAACCGCCAGCAGACCCTGGTCAGCAGATCTCAGAGACCTGCTGGGAGCGTATGGCATTAAAGGGTCTCTAGTCTCGCCAGGCGATTGGTTTTGTAGGAGTCTATACGTTAAAACCAAGTGTATTCTGTAAGTAATGTGCAGCAGGGTGACAGAGTGAATTTAGATGATCTAATAAGTCGCCTTGCAGCGGCATTCTGAACACCCTGGTGACGACCCAGCGATGTTGTGTTTAGGCAGGTAAAGGTGGAGTTGCAGTAGTCAAGCCGGGTGGAGATGAAGGCATGAACGATCATCTCCAGCCCATATGGAGGAACAATGGCTCTCAGCTTGGCAATGTTCCTCAGATGGTAAAAACAGGAACAGACAAGCGACTTTATGTGGACGTCTGAGGAAAGTACAGGTCCATGATTACACCGAGGTTCTTCACTGTCGGCTGAATAAAACGGGAAGCCGAGACTCGGCTGTTTTAGGGAAATATTTGTCTGAGGGGCAAACAAGAACTTCAGTTTTTGCTTCATTTAGTTGAAGAAAATTTTCACTCATCCAACTCCAGACAGCATCCAGGAAACCAAGTAAAAACTGAATCTTAAAAACTTCCTGAGGTTCAAAAGAAATATACAGCTGGATATTATCAGCATAACAATGAAATATCTTTAATTCAATTCAATTCAATTCAACTTTATTTATATAGCGTCAAATCACGGCAATGCCATCTCAAGACGCTTTACAGACAGAGGGGAAAACATAATGAAGGCCAATTCATAACAGCCTATATAAGGAAACCAACAGATTGAGTTGAGTCCAACTCAATCTCCCATCCTGAGCAAGCACACTGGCAACAGTGGGAAGGAAAAAACTCCCTTTTAACAGGAAGGAAACCTCCGGCAGAACCCGGCTCAGGACAGGCAGCCATCTGCCTCTGCTGTGTGGGGGGAAGAGGACAGAAAGACAACAGACAACAGGAACTGCTACTCCCGGCCAGGGAGACCTGCTGAGACAGGAGACATACATGTTAATGATGCTACACTGTTATGGGGGGGGGTTAAAGAGAGAGATAAAGAGAAAGAAGCTCAGTGTATCAGGAAATGTCCCTCAGCAGTCTAAACCTATAGCAGCATAACTAAGGGATGCTAACCATCCCTAGCTATAGGACTTATCAAAAAGATAAGTCTTCAGCCTAGTCTTAAAGGTGGGGAGGGTGTCTGCTTCCCTAACACTAACTGGGAGCTTATTCCATAAGAGAGGGGCCTGATAACCAAAGGCTCTGCCTCCTGCTCGGCTCTTTGAGACTCTAGGAACCACAAGTAAGCCTGCAGTCTGCGAACGAAGTACTCTGCTTGGTATATAAGGAACTATGAGGTCTTTGATATATAG
This sequence comes from Telmatherina bonti, assembly GCF_933228915.1. Classification (NCBI taxonomy): domain Eukaryota; kingdom Metazoa; phylum Chordata; class Actinopteri; order Atheriniformes; family Telmatherinidae; genus Telmatherina; species Telmatherina bonti. The sequence goes on from NC_136617.1 coordinate 44,532, forward strand.
TGGTGCCTGGTTGTGGAGGGCTTTATATGTAAGGAGAAGGATTTTAAATTCTATTCTAGATTCAACAGGCAGCCAATGAAGAGAGGCTAAAACTGGAGAAATATGATCTCTCATGCTGGTTCTGGTCAGGACTCTGGCTGCAGAATTCTGGATCAGCTGAAGGCTTTTCAGGGCATATTTAGGACAGCCCAGTAATAGAGAGTTACAGTAATCTAGTCTCGAAGTAACAAAAGCGTGAACCAGTTTTTCTGCATCACTCTGAGACAGAATGTCCCTAATTTTGGCTATATTACGTAAATGAAAGAAGGCTGTTTTAGTAACCTGCTTAATATGTGGGCCAAAGGACAGGTCAGGGTCAAATATTACTCCAAGGTTTCTCACTGTAGCACTGGAAGCTAAAGTAATGCCATCCAGGTTCATTACAAAACCGGAAAATTTAGCTCTGAGTTTTTCAGATCCAACGAGAATTACTTCAGTCTTATCTGAGTTTAAGAGGAGAAAATTTCTAGACATCCAAGTCTTTATGTCTATGAGACAATTTTGTAGCCTATTGGGCTGATTTGTTTCATCTGGTTTAAAGGATAAGTATAGTTGAGTATCATCTGCATAACGATGAAAGTTTATTCCATGCTGTCTAATAATTTTGCCTAAAGGGAGCATATATAGTGTGAAGAGTATTGGTCCAAGTACAGAACCTTGAGGAACTCCATGACTTACTGTAGTTTGTGAGGAGGACTTGTCATTTACATGAACAAATTGAAGTCTATCAGATAAATATGATTTAAACCAGCTTAACGCTGTACCTGTAATTCCAACCACCTGTTCTAGTCTCTGTAACAGAATGTTATGATCGACTGTATCAAATGCAGCACTAAGATCAAGCAAGATAAGTACGGACACAAGTCCTTTGTCTGAGGCCATAAGAAGGTCATTAGTAACTTTCACCAATGCCGTCTCAGTGCTATGATGAGCTCTAAATCCTGACTGAAACTCCTCGCATAAATTATTTCTGCTCAGGTGGGCATGTAGCTGAGCTGAAACTATTTTCTCCAGAATTTTGGACATAAACGGGAGGTTAGATAGAGGTCTATAATTTGCTATCACCTCTGGATCCAGAGATTGCTTTTTAAGTAAAGGCTTGATTACAGCAGTTTTAAATGATTGTGGTACATATCCTGTCACTAAAGACATATTGATAAGATTTAGTAGTGATGTATTAATTAAAGGGAAAATGTCCTTAAAGAGGCTCGTTGGGAGAGGGTCTAAGATACAGGTGGATGGTTTAGATCAGGAGTCCCCAAACTTTTTCCTGTGAGGGCCACATAACTTTTCCCTTCTCTGATGAGGGGCCGGGGTCAGTTTGTAACAGAAAAAGTGTGATGATTGCAGGAGTGCCTAAATGTAAAAATTTATTGTTTTCCAGAAAGCCACAATCAAATAACCCTTTCTGGATTCTTCACAGAACAAAAGTCAGAAAATAAATAACACTATTAATGAAATAAATAATAACCAAATAACCCTCTCTAGGCTCTTCACAGAACAAAAGTCAGAAAATAAATAACACTATTAATGAAATAAATAATAACCAAATAACCCTTTCTGGATTCTTCACAGAACAAAAGTCAGAAAATAAATAACACTATTAATGAAATAAATAATAACCAAATAACCCTTTCTGGATTCTTCACAGAACAAAAGTCAGAAAATAAATAACACTATTAATGAAATAAATAATAACCAAATAACCCTCTCTGGGTTCTTCACAGAAAAAAAGTCCATGGAACATAAACTTTCTGTTGTGCCGTGCACAGTCTTAACAGGTCCAAGTTCAGCTTAGTTGTCAGAGCAGAATCTCTTACTTAAATGACTCATATGAGCAGTCTCTCAAAGTTCTTGTGTTCCTTCCTTATAATCCTTTTGTAGGTTCCAGTAAGCTTGTAGACCTCGTTGTTTGCAGCTCTCTCTCTCTCTCTCATCAACTTCCCTGTGAAAACCACCAAGCAAGCAGGCTGAGAAACTGAACTAAGTGATGCAGGACCTACACAGCACAACCAGTACCACTACCAGTATGGTTGTGGAGATGGATTTTATCCCAGTAGATTTTATTATGATTATATTTGTTTATACTCAGAATGACTCATTCAAGTCAGAAAAGTGAGCTTACCTTTGTATGTTCATCAGTGTGAACTGTGGGCCTGCATCTGGCTGGTGAGAAGTTGAATGTCAGGTTCCATTCTAGTCACTGCCAGTCTCAAACACTGATGCAGATGTTCATCTGTCAATCTTGATCTCATTGGAGTTTTCAGCAGTTTCATGCGTGAAAAGGTTTGCTCGCAGATATACGTGCTGCCAAAAAGTGTTGACATCTTCATTGCGTGTTTTCTGATGTTAGGGAACCTGTCGTTTGGGAGGGCGGCATAGAAGTCAATGAGACTGTTGGGCTTGAATCCGTCTTTCAGAACATCACAGTTCTGTAACTCGGCCAACTCAAACTGATAAGAAGGCTGGGCTTCATCAATGTCGGCAACAAATGGGTTCTGGAAAAGATGGATTTCTTTTGCATGAACATGTAGTTCACGGAATCGCACACCGAACTCCGCCTTCAGCATTTCCAATGCTTCCACACACTTTTCAGCTGGAAACGGGACCGCTGGGTTCTCTGCAGAGAGGTTTTGTGTAGCAGGGAGATGGATGAAGCTGTGCTTTTTCACTTGTCCCAAAAGCAGCTCTAGTTTCACCTCAAATGCTTTTATGTGGGAATACATGTCGCAAATGAGTTTCCCCTGGCCTTGTAGTTGCAAGTTAAAGCTGTTCAGCATTTCTGTCATGTCTGTTAAAAATGCGAGGTGCCATTTCCATTCTGGGTCCGTCAGCTCTGGCACCGTTTTGTTTTGTGAATGAAGAAATGCGTTAATTTCAGGTAGCAGCTCGTAAAAACGCCTCAAAACTCTGCCCCGGCTCAACCATCGGACCTCTGTGTAGTACAGCACATCTCCGTGCGCAGATTCCAGTTCAGACAGGAATTCTTGGAACTGCCTGTGTTTAAGTCCCTTTGCTCTGATGAAGTTTATGCATGACACCACAACCTTCATGACAGAATCCCACGTCAACACTTTGCAGCACAGTGCTTGCTGGTGAATTAGGCAGTGGACTTGTAGCAGGGCGGTGAGACCCCGTTCTTCCATCTCCCGGTTCATGCGTCCTATTAGACCCCGAGACATGCCCACCATACTAGGAGCCCCGTCAGTTGTGATGCTGGCCAGCTTTGACCAGTCCAGGTCCAACTCTTCCATGGTTTGGTACACTTTGCCGAAAATATCCTCCCCCGTCGTAGTCCCTTTCAGACTTTGGAGTGCTGCCAGCTCCTCGCACATCTCAAAGTTTGCACTAACTCCACGAATAAAAATGAGCAGCTGCGCGGTGTCCTGCATGTCTGTGCTCTCATCCAGTGCTAATGAAAAAAATTCAAATTCTTTTGTCTTCTGCTGCAGCTGGACATATACATTACCCCCGATTTCTTCAATGCGTCTGGTGATTGTACTCGCTGATAGACTCATGGCATTAAATTCTTCTCGGGACACACCTCCTCCGCGACAGCGTTCATGCATTTCTTGACAAACTCTCCATCAGTGAAAGGTTTACCACTGCTTGCTATCAGTTGAGCAACCCGAAAGCTGGCCCGAACAGATGACTGGTTCAGCTGAGCTTGGCGTACAAATGTATTCTGCTGAGCTAACAGTCCACTTTTTAGCTTTGAGAGTTTGTCTGCTCGCATTTGGCCTTGCAAGCTATCATACTTGTCTTTGTGACGAGATTCATAGTGTCGCCGCAGATTGTATTCTTTGAATACCGCCACCGCCTCTTGACAGATGAGACAGACAGCCTTTTCTTTGCATTGAACAAAAAAATAATCGTTTGTCCACTGCAGGTTAAATGCCCTGCATTCTGAATCAATTTTTCTCTTACCTAATCTTTTCGCCATCATTCTGCTCTCTCTTTGAGAGGGGCGGGTTTAGGATTTTTTTTCTGGGGGTTGCCAGATAGGGGCACAGACTGCACAAGGTTGGAACAGAATGTCATGTTATATGCGTGTATAAAATAGTTACTAACTAATAGTTAATAATGAAAATAGTTCATAACTAAGGAACATTTTATTGCAAAAGTCCAACTTTATTATCAAATACAAATACACATATATGAAAAAAAAAATCAAAATGCTTTCTGGTATTGTTCAGGGGGCCGGACCAAATGTGGAGGCGGGCCGTATCCGGCCCGCGGGCCGTAGTTTGGGGACCACTGGTTTAGATGAAGCTATTATTTTAGTTAATTCAGAGGGTTGGACAGGACAGAAACTATTTAGACACAAGTCAGATCCTGGTTCTAAGGATGCTTCAGAGACCACAACAGGCTCAACATTATAGGTAGAAGGAAGAATATTGTGGATTTGATCTCTAATAGTATCAATTTTATTCCTGAAAAAATACATGAAATCATCACAGCTAAGTGAGAAAGGAATACATGGCTCCACAGCGCTCCGGCTCCTAGTAAGCCTAGCTACACTGCTGAAAAGAAACCGAGGGTTGTTTTTGTTTTCCTCTATCAATGATGAATAATAAGCTGTTCTTGCCGTATGTAAGGCTTTTTTGTAGACAATTAAACTTTCTTTCCAGGTTAAGCGAGACTCCTCTAGTCCTGATGAACGCCATCTGTTTTCCAAACGCCTTGATGCCTGTTTTAGAGCTCGAAGCTGGGAATTAAACCAGGGAGCCTTCATAATCTTACCTAATTTCTTCTTCTTTAGGGGAGCAACATTATCCAAGGTTGTACGCATTGAAGCTGTTATAGTATCAGCATGTTGATCAATCTGAGCAGGAGTAAGGCTTAAAGGGGGACTCTAGTAGGAAGTGATCGGACAAGACAGGGTTTTGAGGAAAAACTTTGAGCTTATCAGTCTCAATACCAGATGTTAGAACCAGATCAAGAGTGTGACCATGAGAGTGAGTGGCTCCATTGACATTTTGTGAAAACCCAATTGAGTTTAGAATAGAGCTAAAGGAAATGTTTAAACTATCATTTTCATGGTCAACATGAATATTAAAATCACCTAGTACAATGACCTTATCAGTAGTCAGCACTAACTCAGACAAGAGATCAGAGAATTGGGTCAGAAACTCGGAGTAAGGTCCAGGTGGGCGATACACTAATGCTAAAAGGAGCGGTTTCTCTCAATTCCATTTTGGATGAGATAAATTTAATGTCAGGAATTCCAAGGATTTATAGTTAGTTTTGTGCTTAGGATTAATTAAAAATTCTGACTGAAAAATAGCTGCAACACCTCCTCCTCTGCCTGTAGTTCTAGGAATGTGAAAGTTTAAAGTTAGCTGGCGTAGCTTCATTAATACTAACATAATCCTCTTGCTGTAACCAGGTTTCCGTAAGACAGAATAAATCAATGTGGTGATCACCTATCAAGTCATTGACTAATAAAGACTTATTTGGGAGGGATCTGATATTCAGTAGGCCACACTTTATTGTCTTATTTTCAGATTTTATTAGATCCATTGTTTTTATTTTTATGAGGTTTTCACGATTAACCCCAGAAGTGTTTTTGTGTTGTTTAATTCTTACTGCTGGGGAGTTGTATAAGGTCGGAATGGGGTTTTGGGTGGGCGGCGGCAGGTGGGACGCTGCAGAAAAGTGTGTAGGACTACAATTCTGCCTCCTGGTCCCAACCCTGAGTTGTCAATTTAGCTGACTAATAAAAGAGTCCATACTGCTAGATAAGAGAGCGGCTCCATCCAACGTGGGATGGATGCCATCTCTCCTAATAAGACCAGGCTTTCCCCAAAAAGCGCTCCAATTATCTATAAAACCCACGTTGTTATCGGGACACCACCTAGACAACCAGCGGTTGAAGGATGACATGCGGCTAAACATGTCATCGCTGATTAAATTTGGCAAGGGACCAGAGAAAACTACGGAGTCCGACATGCTCTTGGCAAAGTTACACACCGAAGCAACATTCATTTTAGTGACCTCCGATTGGCGTAACCGGGTGTCGTTACCGCCGACGTGAATTACAATCTTACGGTATTTACGTTTAGCCTTAGCCAGCAGTTTCAGATACGATTCAACGTCGCCCGCTCTGGCCCCAGGAATGCATTTGACTATGGTCCCCGGTGTCTCTAGAGCCACGTTTCTGACTATGGAACTACCTATAATCAGGGTTTCTGCCTCAGCGGGTGTGTCGCCGAGCGGGGAAAATCTGTTAGAAACGTCAACAGGTCGGTGGTGGCCAGTGGGTTTTGGTTTGGGGCTACGCTTCCGCCTGACCGTCGTCCAGCCCGCCTCGGCTCCCGGCTGCGCGGGAACTGCTGAGGGACCGCTAGGTGGGCTAGCTGCCCTGGCTGGTAGCTCCGCACTGGCTAATGGGGGCTTGCTGACTAACTGCTTCCCTAACTGAGTGCGGAGCTGGGCTTCTAACTCAGAGCCTCGCCTCCAAAGCTGCCACGCTGCTACACTTAATACACCTACCGTTATCACTAAAGGAGGCGGAGGAGTAGCTAAACATCAGACACACCGAGCAAGAAAAGGCAGGGGACCGGGGTGTGGGAAGAGAGCTAGCAGCCATGCTAAAACCGAGTGCTTGAGCTGTTTAAGTCAGTAAACAGAAAGCCAAAGATCCCAAAAATAAATGCAATATATAGAACAGTGGTTTGGGAAGATATTGTGCGCTAAAGTGAGTGGTTGGTCAACAATAGATAGAAGTTAGAAAGAAGTTAAAGGAGCCAACGGCTCGTAGCAATCCGCAGTGACACACGCTAGGGAAACAGGAAATGACACAATACGTTACCGCAACGTCAGCACGTCAATCAATGTGTTATGGGCCAAGGCTCTTTAAAAGAGCCTATAAAAGAGCCTATAATATCCTGCAAAGGGAGGAAATATAAAATGAACAATAACGGACCCAGAACGGACCCCTGTGGAGCGGCATAATCAAGAGATGAAGAACACAACTTGAACTTTGCAGGAGAACCATTTAAGTGCCAATCCTGAGACCCCAACCCAGTGTTTCAGCGGAACCTGATGGTCTACTGTATCAAATGCTGAGGTCAGCTCCAGTAACAGTAACCTGCATCGCTATGCATCAGGATGTCGTTGGATACTCTGAGCAGGGCTGTTTCGGTGGAGTGGACCCTGCGAAAACCAGACTGAAAACAGTCCAGGAGGTTCTGTGCCTCTAAAGCAGCTGTAAGCAGCTTGGCAGCTAGTTTGTCTAAAATCTTAGAGATAAAAGGCAGATTGGAGACGGGTCTATAGCTGCTAAAAATGGAGGGGTCAAGCTGAGGTTTATTTAACAGTGGGAGTGTGACGGCACTCCTAAAATAGTCAGGGACCTGGCCGAGGAGAAGAGAAGCGTTAATAATTGTGAGTACACATGGGGCACATAGCCTGGAAGAGATCTTTCAATAGGGATGTAGGAAGAACGTCAAGAGAACAGGGGGATGCCTTCATTAAGCCAACTGATGTGAGCAGCTCTGGTAGAGAAACAGGTGAAAATTTATTTAGGGTTATGGGCTGGGCGGGACGGGGAACAGGAAGTAAAACAGCTGATGAGGACATAGAGCTTCTCACAGATTTTACTTTTTCAATAAAAAAGGCCAAAAAATTTTCATAATTCTCATTTGAGGCAATGGAGGCAGCAGGAAGAGTTGGAGTAACTAAACTGCTAATGGTGTTAAATAAAACTCTAGGATTGCCACAGCTTTTTGAGAATAAATTTTTAATATAGGCGGCCCTCGCATCTCTGACAGCGTTGTTGAAAGAAGCCAGAAGATCCTTCAGGACGAGCCGGTGGACATGCAATCCTGTTTTCTTCCACATGTGCTCGGCTTTTCTACAGGAGCATTTTAAACACCGGATGTTGCCATTAATCCAGCATGAAGGCTTTGCAACAGAAACATTTCTAGTTTTGACAAGTGATACTTTATCTGAGATGGATAAAGTATAGTTATTAAAAAGAGCTAAAGAGAGATCAAAATCATCATAGGAGGAAAAGACCAAATGAAAAGCATCACAAAACACATCAGCAGTAGTTGGAGTTGAGGATGCAGGAACTCCGAGCAGGAGGGACCAACACAGGAAAAGAAAAATGAAAAAGAATACAGAGGTGAACAGAAATAAAAGTATCCTGAAAATAAAGACAGCCTAAGGTAAAAACAAGGTCCAGAGGATGGCCTTTAACCCCTTAACAGTCACACCCCAAAATGCCAAAAACGCCGAAAAAAGACATACCCAAATTAAAGTAGATGCTGTAGTATATTCAAAAGCATGGTCTCTTTGTAAAGAAAACACTCCACAATTATTATTCTATGAGGGCTTTACTGTAAGTATGTTCATGCGCTCTGCAAAGTGACCATTTGGAGTCTCCAACTTCAATAAGCTCTAACTCCAGAACACTTCAACATACAGTCATCAATGAGACTCTAATGAAAGGTGGTATCAAGAGGAATCTTGTTGTTTATTCATATTTACTATCAGTATTATTGAAATTCACCAGGTGATGCATAAACACACTAAAAGCTTATTTTTTCTATTGTGCATTATAATAAAAGAGTCAGAATAAGTTTTACGGTCATCATGTTTATATATGTAAACAATATAATGCCATGTTATGTAATGTAAACAAAATGGAATAATAAAAGACACCTTAACACAATACAATTGACATATTTACAGTCGTGGATCTCTGTGTTTTGAACTATTGTCTGATAAAGAGTGTTTGTAAAAGTAAATGAGCATGATGAGAAGGGGTCCTGGTGGTCTGAAGGGCAGGAATGTAGTCTTCCTCTGGAAGGAGCTGCTCCTTCTTCATCTGAAGAGCTGCTGGGTTTCCATCACAATCACATGACAGACTAATAAAGACAAACAAGAAGTTTTTATCCCACATTAGTCCTGCGACTGTAATAAGTGTATGTTCTAACAGACACGCATCGCTGCACGCATGCACACACAGAGTATGGAAGCGGTCCACACACACGCAGATAAATCAGCAGCAGCTTATTTTCTTTCTATGATTTTGTATTTATGAACAAATGTTTACAACTGGAGGGAAATAGAGGTGCTGTCAAAAATGTTTACGCACGACCCCTTGAAGCCATTTTACATCCCACACACAGAAGCTGCACATCGCCGTGACAGGAATTTTATTGGCTTTACGGCAGCGGGGTCAGAACTGGCGTCAGAGCTGATGGCGAGGTCTGGAAGAGGAAACGTATGTGATGGTCAACCCACTTGAGTTTACACTCAGTGGGTATTATTGGCTAAGGAAGGACCATGGCTCAATCCAGTTGGTCAAAAATGGGGTCAATCAGAAGGAGAGAGCCTACCGGTGCGTCATGCGCAGTTTTATTGAAATAGGAAAAGTCTAAGGTATTGTAGGAGTGTGATATAAAAAGAAATACGGAAAACGTATTAAGGGGTTAACATCTGTGGGTTCAGACACATGCTGAGTAAAGTTAAAAGAAAATTCTTGACACTGATGAAACCTCTGGCAAAGAGGTCAGTCATCATCAACATGTATGTTAAAATCTCCAACTATAACTATGCTGGACAGCTTCATAGTGGAATATAACAAAACAAAACAACTTTAAATAAAATCTAACTGATAAAATGGATTCAATCAAACGTATCAGAACCAGAACCTGATTCAGACCACATCAGCACTTCACAGTGCAGATCCAAAATCCAATTCCAGAGTCCAGGTCCCGTTCTCATGTCTTCATGTCAAACTTTGTTACAATCTTCATCAACAGTTCTCTGTCTGTCTGAATGTCTTCCAGAGTTTTTACATTTTCCCCCTTATTTCCAGTTCAGTTCCAGACCAGTTCTACTGCAGTCCTGGTATGGGACCAGGTCCGTTCTGGATCTGACCTCTGGGTCCTGCAGAATAAAAGCCTCATAACTGGCAGGATGCAGCAACGTCGTGGTGACTTGACAGAAAGTAAAGAACCAGTTTAAACTGGATCCTTAACTTCTTCTTCATTCATTCCTGTTTCTTTAGTTTCATCTGAAATCCAGCAAAGATCCGATTCTAGACCTGAACCAGGACCTGAGACCTGGACCTTCAGCTGATCCATCTACTGTTGGCCTTAGTCTCCTCAGAAATGGTTTCCATGGAAACGTGGATTCAAGAAGCCAGAAAAGGCTAAAGGTCACATGACCCAAGAACTGGACTGATGGTCAGAGGAGGGAAGGATCCTCCCCAGAACCGGGACCCAAACGGGTCCAACAGAGGGACAGATCTCCCCCAGAACCAGGACCTGGGTGGGTCTGACAGAGGGACACATCTCCCCCAAAACTAGGAGAACTGTTCCTGGAAAGTCCTTGAAGAATCCTGGATAACTGACAGAAGCTTCTGGGAGCTTTAACGCTCCTTTAACTTCCTTTAACGCGTGCCTCCACACCTTTAAGATGGAGCTGAAAACCTTCCTTTTCCATGATTCTTATAGTTAGGATATGAGCATCTCCTGAGTTGGAGTCTGCATGTACGGGACCCAACTGTCCAGGTTCTGCTCATTGCTCTTATAGTTATGGGTAGTCTAGCCATCCATTACTTATGTAGCAATGGGGATGTTACCTGATGCACTGAGAAGTACCTCGCTCTATTTCTCTAATATATTAATGTATAAATATATGACAATATTGCCGTCTCTAACTCTTTTTTTCTGCAGGTCTTCCTGAATAAGTGCAGTTGTACATGTTGATCTGTCTTTCCTGTCCTCTCCACCCCAACCAGTCGAGGCAGATGGCTGCCCTCCCTGAGCCGGGTTCTGTCGGAGGTTTTCTTCCTGTTAAAGGGGAGTTTTTTCCTTCCCACTGTCGCCTCGTGCAGCTCAGGATGGAGGATTGGATCCAAGTCATGACTCGAAGCAATCAGTTGGTTTCTATTATAGGATATGTATGAATTGGCTCAAAATGATGTGTCTGTAAAGTGTCCTGGGACAACATTGTTGTGAAGTGGCGCTGTACAAATAAAGTTGGATTGATTTGAATTGAATATCTCTTTTGCAACTGGACCTGGTTCTGGCTGTGATTCTGTTTCTGGATTAATGTGGGAACAAGTCTTGTGGTACCAAATGTGTTCTGTTGCCACAGTGATGCAGAAACGTCATCCAGAGAAACTTAATCTTCAAACTTTTTTTTTCTTTCAGAAAAATAACAAAAGCAAATTCTAAATAAGACCAGAAGGTTGACATCAGAACCAGTCTAGTCCCAGTCCCAGTTCCTGTGCCAGACAAGTCCAGCCCAGTCTAAAGCTTGTTCCGTCCTCCACGGGAAGCGAGAGCTTTTTTCTTGTTCTCGATGCTCCGAGAGGAAAATTACATTTTGTTCTCGCGGACGTGTTTGAGGACAGTTCTCGACACATCGGGCTGGCAGAACTTTTTTTATTGCGAGGCTCCAAGAAGTATCGTGTGATTGGTCGGACATTTAAGGTGGGCGTGGTTAAAAAGCATGAAGCGGAGTTGCTGCTTCCGTGTTTTTACTGTTGCAGGAAAAACGGAGTGTTTTAATAAAACAGCTGATTGAGGTGGTGAGAAAGTACCAATATTAAATGTGGCACTCAAACCAGGCCGCGTGCACGACCTGCCCTGCCGCAGACGAAGTTGCTCGTTAAATATGAAACTAGAAACTCAAAGAGCAGAAACCTCCGCCAAATGCTGCGGTTGTTCTACGTTCTTCTGACTTGAAGTGGGAGATTGGGTACCTGTAAATCAAAAGGACACGCCTCTGAATATGCTAAACTTCGAGATTAAATTTGAAAATGGATTTTTGTACCAGACTGTAAACATATTAATTTCTGCTGTAAACATGTTTATTTCAGCTGTAAACATGTTTATTCCTGCTGTAAACATGTTTATTTCAGCTGTAAACATGGTTATTCCTGCTGTAAACATGTTTATTTCTGCTGTAAACATATTTATTCCTGCTGTAAACATGTTAATTTCTGCTGTAAACATGTTTATTTTAGCTGTAAACATGTTTATTCATGCTGTAAACATGTTTATTTCTGCTGTAAACACGTTTATTCCTGCTGTAAACATGTTTATTCCTGCTGTAAAAATCTTTATTCCTGCTGTAAACAGGTTTATTTCAGCTATAAACATGTTTATTTCTGCTGAAAACATAGTTATATCTGCTGTAAACATGTTTATTCCTGCTGTAAACATGTTTATTTCTGCTGTAAACATGTTTATTCCTGCTGTAAACATGTTTTTTGTGCTGTAAACATGTTTATTCCTGCTGTAAACATGTTTATTTCTGCTGAAAACAGTTATATCTGCTGTAAACATGTTTAGTCTTGCTGTAAACATGTTTATTTCTGCTGAAAACAGTTATATCTGCTGTAAACATGTTTATTCCTGCTGTAAACATGTTTATTTCTGCTGTAAATATTTTATTCCTGCTGTAAACATGTTTAATTCTGCTGTAAACATGTTTATTTCTGCTGTAAACAGGTTTATTCCTGCGGTAAACATAGTTATATCTGCTTTAAACATGTTTATTCCTGCTGTAAACATGATTATTCCTGCTGTAAACAGGTTGATTTTTGCGGTAAACATATTTATTTCTCCTGTAAACATAGTAATATCTGCTGTAAACATGTTTATTCCTGCTGAAAATAGGTTTATTTCTGCTGAAAACATGTTTTTTCATGCTGTAAACATAGTTATATCTGCTGTAAACATGTTTATTCCTGCTGTAAACATGTTTATTTCTGCTGTAAACATGTTTATTCCTGCTGTAAACATGTTTATTCCTGCTGTAAACATGTTTATTTCTGCTGTAAACATGTTTATTTCTGCTGTAAACATGTTTTTTCCTGCAATAAACCTGTTTATTTCTGCGGTAAACAGGTTTATTTCCGCTGTAAACATGTTTATTTCTGCTGTAAACATGTTTATTTTTGCAGTAAACATGTTTATTTCTGCTGTAAACATGTTTATTTCCGCTGTAAACATGTTTATTCATGCTGTAAACATGTTTATTCCTGCAGTAAACCTGTTTATTTCTGCTGTAAACATAGTTATATCTGCTGTAAACATGTTTATTTTAGCTGTAAACATGTTTATTTTTGCTGTAAACATGTTTATTCCTTCTGTAAACCTGTTTATTCCTTCTGCAAACATGTTTTTTTCTGCTGTAAACATGTTTATTTCTGCTGTAAACATGTTTATTTCTGCTGAAAACATAGTTATATCTGCTGTAAACATGTTTATTCCTGCTGTAAATGTGTTTAATTCTGCTGTAAACATGTTCTTTTGTGTTGTAAACATGTTTATTCCTGCTGTAAACATGTTTAATTCTGCTGTAAACATGTTCTTTTGTGCTGTTAACATGTTTATTCCTGCTGTAAACATGTTTGTTCCTGCTGTAAACATGTTTATTTCTGCTGTAAACATGTTTATTCCTACTGTAAAAGTGTTTAATTCTGCTGTAAACATGTTCTTTTGTGCTCTAAACATGTTTATTCCTGCTGTAAACATGTTTAATTCTGCTGTAAACATGTTCTTTTGTGCTGTAAACATGTTCATTCCTGCTGTAAACAGGTTTATTCCTTCTGTAAACATGTTTATTTCTGCTGTTAACTTGTTCATTTCTGCTGTAAACATGTTTATTCCTGCAGTAAACCTGTTTATTCCTTCTGAAGACATGTTTATTTCTGCTGTAAACATGTTTATTTATGCTGCAAACATGTTTATGTTTGCTGTAAACAGGTTTATTTCTGCTGTAAACATAGTTATATCTGCTGTAAACATGTTTATTCCTGTTGTAAACATGTTTATTCCTGCTGTAAACAGTTATATCTGCTGTAAACATGTTTATTCTTGCTGTAAACATGTTTATTCCTTCTGTAAACAGGTTTATTTCTGCTGTAAACATGTTTATTTATGCTGTAAACATGTTTATTTTAGCTGTAAACATGTCTATTCATGCTGTAAACATAGTTATATCTGCTGTGAACATGTTTATTCCTGCTGTAAACATGTTTATTTCCGCTGTAAACGGGTTTATTCCTGATGTAAACATGTTTATTCCTGCTGTAAAAACTTTATTCCTGTTGTAAACAGGTTTATTTCAGCTATAAACATGTTTATTTCTACTGTAAACATGTTTATTTCTGCTGTAAACATGTTTATATCGGCTGAAAACATAGTTATATCTGCTGTAAGCATGTTTATTCCTGCTGTAAACATGTTTATTTCTGCTGTAAACATGTTTATATCGGCTGAAAACATAGTTATATCTGCTGTAAGCATGTTTATTCCTGCTGTAAACATGTTTATTTCTGCTGTAAACATGTTTATTGCTGTTGTAAACATGTTTATTCTGCTGTAAACATGTTCTTTTGTGCTGTAAACATGTTTATTCCTGCTGTAAACATGTTTATTCCTTTTTTTTTTTTTTTTTTTTTTTTTTTTTTTTTTTTGTCTTGTCCAGCATTTAAGCAAGCAGACTGATGTTCTGGATGCTGTGTTCTGCTGAGCAAATTTATTTTGCCAAGGGGAACTTTTGTAGATGTAATGATCCCCTTGTATTTCTTGATTCTTATTTTATTTTTCAATTTGTTTTGGATAATAGCTTGTATTACAGAGTTTATGCTACTGGACCCGACCGGAAAGGACAGGAAAGGGGCAGAAAGAGAACAGAAAAGAGAACATAAAAAAAACAAAAAAAAAAAAAACAAAAGAAAGAGATCAATGCATACATGTATATGCACATACATACCCACCTACATATATATGTATATACACTCGCACATACATTATATATATACATATATACATACATACATACATATACACATACATACACATGCATACACACACATGTACACATACATGCATACATAAAGATAGATATACATACATACATATACACATACATACACACACATATATATATATATATATATATACATATATACACATATACATACTCACATACATACACATACACTCACACATATGCATACATATATACATATCCATACACATACATACATACACATACACATACACATAAGTACACACACATACCCACCCACACACATAAATATATACACCCACACAAGCCAACTCTAGATTCGTGGAGAACAAAACCGTTGACAATCATGAAGACCAGAAACTAGCAAGTTAAGTCAAAAAGACAGAAAGAGAGGTACCTGCTGTTAGTGAATAAACTTGCTGGATGACTCAGTGACTGTGACACATGCAGAACATTCATGCAGAACATTTAGAGTGGAACGTGTTTAGAGAAGAGTGATCATGCCAATGTGACCCCGCCCGCCTACAGCTAGAGGAAGGCCAGGAGAACCCAGAGACCCGGGTAACCGACAGTCACCCCCAGGTACAGATCCCAACCCCCCCACTCCAGAGCCAGCCATGCATCTGCCCAGGAGGTGGCGAAGGAGGTGCCCAACCAGAGTCCCCCGCAGTCAGGGGGAACAGGCCCCAGCAGGCCCAGGCCGGCAAGGGCCGATCCCGCCGGGCACCGGCCACCTAGGGCAGACAGAGCGCAGGCCCCATGGCCCCAAGAGCCCGTGAGCAGCCCCCCGCCCCCGCAGGCAGAGGGCACAGCCCACACCGACGGAGGACCAGGATCCCCAGACCGCCACCCAGCGGCAGCCAGGTCGCACCCCAGCGCACCAGCTGCGCCCCCGGGTACAGGACACCACCCCCCCACCACCAAACCACACACACATATACATGCATACCCCGCCCCCCCCCCCCAACACGCACTCCCCTCACACATATACATGCATACCCCCCCCCCCCCCCCAAACACGCACTCCCCTCTCAACCCCCATCCACACAACCCTCTGCAATCCATGCACATCATCCATAACATATACAACCCCACCCCACCTCTACTCACTCACCCATACCAAGTCACACGAACCCCAATCGCCCCCGCCCCCACACACGCTCACCCCCCCCCCCCCACACACACACACGCTCACACCCCGCCACCCCATCCCTCTACTTCTACCCAACCACACATGCCCCACCAAACACCCCTCCACCACCCATAGCCCCCCTCCAAACTTCACCCTCACTCACACATCCCATTCCGCATATACACCCCCCCCTACACACACACACACACACACACACATACCCTCACTCCTCCAACACAGGCACACCCCAATACAACCCACGCGCCAACATACCCCTCCACACACACATCTACTCATCCTCACACATCCCTATCCCCTACCCACCTATATCCCCAACCCTAATCCCCCCCCCAGCCATCCCACCATCCATCTGTAACCCCATACACCCACTCCCACACATCCTCACCTCACCCCTCCATCATGTCCCATGTGAGATACCTCAGAGGGGGCAGAGGACAGGATGGCCCCGATCAGGGCCCCCATAATTACCGCCCACCACTCCCAGCGTCCCCCCCACCACCCCACAGATGCAGCTGACCCAGCACCCCCCCAGGGCCGGCGACAACCCTCCTACAGCCAGGCCAGCCCAGACTTAGGCCTAATGGACGGCACTCTTCCCCCACCCGTACCCCCCCCCCCCAGTAAAGCCCCGAGAGCAGGGGCATGAGAAGACCCTATCGTCCCTGCCTCCCCCCCGCTTATGACTGGTTGTGAAGTATGTATTAGTTGCAATTAAAACTGAGGGAATTGCCACGCGGTGCTGGGAGAGGGACCACCTAAGCAGCCCTGCCCACCATACACCGCATGCTCTTCCCCCTAATCATGTGAGTCGTCAGTGTTTTGGTGTTTGGTGTCTAAGTGTAATTAAAACTGGGAGGTGAGCCGAGGCTGGGTGCAGCGATCAAGACCACCTTGATGGCCTTTCTCACCACCCAGCGTCACGTGCACACCTCCCAATACCCTGCCTGTGTGTGATGGGGAGCGGGGAGGAAGAGGGGTTGAGGGATTTAAGTCTGGAGGAAAGTGAGCTTTCCTCCAGAAGGTGAGCCGCCCGCAGCACTGGGCATGCCCCCTACTCCCAGGGCCCCCCAAGGACCAGGACAAGCCGGGGACAGCCATCCCCGTAACCAGAGCCTTCGGCGACTCTAACCAGAGAGTCATCACCGACCCAAGAGGGGACCAACTCACCACATGCAGAAGGGGGGCACGAGGACAAAGAGGAGGCGGGGCGGCAGAAGGGGAATCCCAGACCGATTGTCCACCGCCCCCTCACTCACAGAGGACACCCCCACCTGGGGACATGAAGTCCCCCCTTGTCCACACATCGGCACCTCACACTGTCTCAGCACAAACCTACAGCCACACACACACACACACACTTCCGGACACATTCAGGTCCACCCAGCCACCCGTTCAGCCCACCCTTAAAACCATCCTCCTGACCCCCACGTCACATCCAAATCTCCCCCACTCCCATCCATCATATCTACACTTATCCACCAACCTACCACACACATGCACCACCCACTCCCCCATACATACACCCCTGCCCCCCCCCACACACACACAGACAGCACGCCCCCCCCTCCCCCCTCCTCCCCCCCCATACACACACCCGTATACATGCACCACCGCCACTCCCCACATACACGCATCACCCCACTCCCCTACACACACGGCACTACCCCCCCCACAGACACCACGACACCCCCCCCACACACGCATCATCACACTTCCCCACCCACACACATCCACATACCTATGTACCGCCACCAGTCCTCAACGCACACCCCCTACACACATCCCTCCATACACACTCACATCCCATCCACACTATCAAACACCCCCCACTCAACAAGTCCCAGGGTCGCAACCAGGCACCAGAGCACGTACCCGCCCGCCGCCGCAGCGGCAGGTCCAGGTCAGCCCAGCCCCCCCCCGGCACAAGCCGACCCCCCACCCCCAAGAGACAGGGGACAACCCCGGGCACCGGAGCCCGGGACCCCGCCCAGCCCACCCCACGGCGGCACAGGCGCCCGTTACGGAGTCACGCCCGCCAACCCATCCCCCGCCAGCGACCTCGCCCCGCCGCTGCGCGGCAACTCCAGCCGCTGGCCCATCCAGGTCCACAGTAGGGCTAGAAACCTAGCCACTCCAGCAATGGAGCAGTCAAAATCCCCCCCCCAGGAGCCCACCACAGACCCACAGCCCCCAGAGAACCCCAACCGGCCACCAACCCCGAGCGCAATAAGGTCACATTCTCCCCCCATACTAAGTGATGGAGCTGATCACAGGGGACCAGAGGGAATAAAGTTCAGCTGACTGATCTCTTGAGGAGGCAGACATCATCTCCATACTGATGTGATCTAATAAGAGATTTCTGAACTGCTGGATACACAGACTTTGTTTGCTTTTCCAGTTTAGAAGGATAGTTTTCTTTGCGATACATAAACTGGTGAGGATTAAGTTTGCAGAATTAAATTCTATGTTAATTTCACCCAAGTAACCCAGTAGGCCCAGTTTGGGGTTTGTAGGGATGTTACATTTGAAGCAATTTGACAGATCTTTACATACCTGAAACCAGAATTCCTGGACAGGTGGGCAAGACCACAAAGCATGGTAGTAGCTGTCAGTCGTGTTGCCAGTGCAGTGTGGACAGATGTTTGATTGTGACAGACCCATCCTGAACATCCTGTGTCCTGTATAATGAGTTCTATGCAGAATTTTAAATTGTATTAGTTGCATGTTTGAATTCTTAGTCATTGTAAATGTATCTGAACAGATTTGTGACCATTCATTTTGGTCAAAGTTACTGGATAAGTCTGCTTCCCATTTAGAAGTTGGGAGACAGATGGAATCGTCTAGCTTTGATAGTAATCTATATATTTTGGATAACAGTTTCGGGGCATTGAGATTTAAGAATTCTGCAGCCCTGATAGGTAGCTGCAAGTTTAATTGATCAGGGGTTTATTTCTTACCTATAATAGATTTAAGTTGGTGGTATTCTAAGAATTTTGTGCTGCTGATTTCATATCGTGAAGTAATTGTATCAAAAGGGAGAAAGTTCCCGTTTTCTATTAAATGTTCTAACTGTTTTATTCCTTTATTCTTCCACTGAGGGAAGTTTATCATTTTCTGGTTTTGCTGGATGTCGGGATTGTTCCAAATAGGTGTAAGTTTGCATGGAATAAGCAAGGATTTGGTTAGTTTAAGAAATTCCCACCAGGCCATTAGTGAGGAGCTGATATTAATGCTTTTAAAGCATTTTTGGCGTTTGACAGCTGTGCTGATAAATGGCAGGTCTGAAATAGCCATATCCTCACACATAGCTTCTTCTATATTAAGCCATGGTTCATCTAGATATCTAGGTTTAAGCCATTTAGAGATGTATTGTAGTCTATTGCTTATAAAGTAATTTTGGAAATTAGGCAAGTCTAAGCCACCGCTATCTTTAGTCTTCTGGAGTGTTTTTAGACTAATCCGTGGTGGTTTGTATTTCCAGAGAAATCTAGTAACATTAGAGTCCAGCGATTTAAACCAGGTGGAGGGAGGTTTAATGGGGATCATTGAAAACAGATAATTGATTTTAGGTAGAATCATCATTTTTATAGTTGCAACTCTTCCCATTAGTGATATGGGTAAAGATTTCCACCGTGTGAGATCGTCCTCAATTGTTTTTAGTAGAGGGACATAATTTAGCTTTATAAGGTCTGACAGTCTGGGTGAGATGTTTATTCCCAAGTATCTAATATCTCCTGACTGTAAAGCAGTGTCAGGAGTATTATGGAAGGAACAGTTGATGGGTAGAACGGTGGTTTTAGACCAATTAATGGAATATTCAGAAATTGATGAGAATTTATTGATGAGTGCGATTGTCTGACAGATGGATGATTGTGAATTTTGAAGGAAAAGTAATACATCATCAGCATAAAGACTGGTCTTATGCTCCATATTTCTACAGTTAATGCCTTTAATGTCTTTGTTTTGTCTAATGCTAGCTGCTAAGGGTTCAATAAAGATTGCAAAAAGTGAGGGGGAGAGTGGACAGCCTTGTCTGGTGCCTCTCTGCAAACTGAAGCTGTGAGAAGTTTGATCATTTGTCCTGACGCATGCATTTGGATTGCTATACAGTATCTTTATCCAGTCGATAAACGATGAGCCAAACCCGAATTTTCTTAATGGTGGAAATAAGAATTTCCAGTTCACCCTGTCAAATGCTTTTTCAGCATCTAGAGAGATTATTGTAGTTTCCAGGTTATGTATGGTGGCATAATCAATTAGATTTATTAGTCTGTGCGTATTAGTGGTGGAATGTCGTCCCTTGATAAATCCTGTTTGATCAGGATGTATGATAAGTGGAGTTATTTTTTCTAGTCTTGTAGCAAGCACTTTACTGATTATTTTAAGATCTACGTTCATTAGTGATATTGGACGATAACTAGATGGGAGTTTGGGGTCTTTTCCTGGTTTTAGTATTACTGTAATACTAGCCAAATTCATGTTTTGAGATATTTGGCCTTTTTCCTTAATTTCTGAAGCCATTTTATAAAAAGTGGGTGCTAGTGTAGACCAAAATTCTTTATAATATTCAACTGGAAAAGCGTCTGGTCCTGGAGCTTTATTGCTGGGCATGTGTTTTAAAGCTTCATGTAGTTCCCCTACTGAAATGGGTGCGTCCAAAACCATTTCCTGATCCTGTTGTAACTTTGGAAGATTGAGGTAGCTGAGAAATTCCTCAATGCTGTTGTCTGATGGATCTGTTTCTGAGGAATATAATGTTTTATAGAAATCCCTAAATGTGTCATTTATTCCATCAAGATCATGGAGGATATTTCCTCTTGAATCTTTAACAGAGGAGATGGTTGTTTTCTCCTTGTTTGCTTTTAATTGATTTGCGAGAAATCTTCCAGATTTGTTGCTATGTTCAAAATTCTCTAAGCGAAGTCTTTGTAGCAAAAACTGGGTTTTTTGGTTAATTATTTCATTCAGCTCTAGTTTAGCCTTTCTTATGTGATTCAGCACTTGCTCTTCTGGAGAAGCCTTGTAGGCATCTTCTAGTGATTTTATTTTAAGCTCTAGTTCAGATATTTTTGAACTCTCCTTCTTTTTCTTATGTGATGAAAATGAAATTATTTTCCCTCTCATTACTGCTTTTCCTGCCTCCCAAAGAACACATGCTGATGTTCCTGGTATGTCATTGTTTTCTATATACAAAGACCACTCCCGCTTGAAGTAACTGATAAAATCAGGATTTTTAAAGGTGGAGTATGTAAGATTTTCAATATTTTCAAAATAAATTAAAAAAATAACTACAATCATAATGAGATTTAAACATGTAGGCTCCAGTCTATCCATATTTGATGTGTTATTAAATTACAAGTTTAAAAAACTTTCTAATTATGATTGTAGTTATTTTATTAATTAATTTATTTTGATAATATTGAAAATCTTACATACTCCACCTTTAAGTAATGATGTATTAAATCTCCATTTGATATAAGATGGTTTAGTTTTCTTATTAATTAGGGTAAATGATACTGGTGCGTGATCACTGATAGTGATGGAATGGATTTTAGTTTCTGAGATATTGTTCATCATAGAGCTGTTAGTGAGGAAGTAGTCTATTCTGGAGTATGAGTGGTGGACAGATGAAAAGTAAGTGTACTCTCTAGCAGTGAGGTGTTGTGAGCGCCAGACATCACAAAGACCAAAATCCTCCATATATTGTTTAACAACTCTTGCTGACTGCCAGACCCTATGTTTCCCTGCTCCGCCCCCCTTGTCCATCCCAGAGTTTAAGGTCATGTTGAGGTCGCCCCCAATGATAAGTGTATTATCAAGGTGATCATATAGTAAGGAGAAGAAGGAATGAAAAAAGGAGGGGTCATCAGTGTTTGGGCCATAAATATTTGCAATGCATAACTTCATGTTTAGGATAGATAATGTCATTATTATGAATCTTCCACCTGGGTCTAAAATTATATTATTAGCAGTAAAATGAATTTTCCTGTTTATCAGAATGGCTACTCCTCTTTGTCTTGAGTTGAAGCAGGCCGAGTACACGTGAGGGAACTGTACTGTAGAGAGTACGTTAGCTGTTGTTTTTAATAAATGAGTCTCCTGTAGCAGGACAATGTCTGCCTGTAGATCATTCAATCTGCTAAACACCTTCAACCTCTTCTCCCTGGAACCAGCTCCCCATATATTCCACGTAACAAACCTCAGGGTGGTCATGCTCAAGCTACTGAAGTGTTTCTATAAAAGTATGTGTGTGTTTGTGTGTGTGCAAGCCCACATTAATGCATGCATGCTGTGTGTAGATTGTGTGCGTATATAAATTCATCTGTGTGTACAATGTTCCTATATGTCTGTCCACATGCTTAGAGTGTGTGTGAGAGTTGGGGGTGAGTGTTGATGTGATTAAACGTGCTCTGTGTTGTAGGTGTGTTATGTGCATGGCATTTAGTGTCTGTGTCATGTGGATGTACGTGCGTACCCTACCTATTATTGTTGGTATGGCATAATAGAATGAAAGAGCAGCTAGAAAGGAAAGGAGTGAGAAAAGCAAACAACTACAACTACACATAAAAAGAAATAGCACAAACAAAAGAGCAAAAACAAAAGCCCTAAAGGGGGGGGGGGGGGGCAAAAAACAAAAACAGAACAAAACGAAAGCAACAACAACAGCAAATTTACAAAGACTGGCAGTAAATGTACAGTTCTGAATTACCATAATTAATGTGCTTATAGCAGATTAACATGTAAATTGAACAATAATTAGCTGTATGAGTGATAGATATTACCTAGATATGTTTATTTTTGCTGTAAACATGTTTATTCCTGCTGTAAACATGTTTTTTCCTGCAATAAACCTCTTTATTTCTGCGGTAAACAGGTTTATTTCCGCTGTAAACATGTTTATTTCTGCTGTAAACATGTTTATTTCTGCTGTAAACATGTTTATTTCTGCTGTAAACATTATTTTCCTGCAATAAACCTGTTTATTTCTGCGGTAAACATGTTTATTTCTGCTGTAAACATGTTTATTTCTGCTGTAAACATGTTTATTTCCGCTGTAAACATGTTTATTCCTGCTGTAAACATGTTTATTTGTGCTGTAAACATGTTTATTCCTGCTGTAAACATGTTTATTTCTGCTGAAAACAGTTATATCTGCTGTAAACATGTTTTTTCCTGCTGTAAACATGTTTATTCCTGCTGTAAACATGTTTATTTCTGCTGTAAACATTTTATTCCTGCTGTAAACATGTTTAATTCTGCTGTAAACATGTTTTTTCCTGCAATAAACCTGTTTATTTCTGCGGTAAACAGGTTTATTTCCGCTGTAAACATGTTCATTTCTGCTGTAAACATGTTTATTTTTGCAGTAAACATGTTTATTTCTGCTGTAAACATGTTTATTTCCGCTGTAAACATGTTTATTCATGCTGTAAACATGTTTATTCCTGCAGTAAACCTGTTTATTTCTGCTGTAAACATGTTTATTGCTGCTGTAAACATGTTCTTTTGTGCTGTAAACATGTTTATTCCTGCTGTAAACATGTTTATTCCTGCTGTAAACATAGTTATATCTGCTGTAAACATGTTTATTCTTGCTGTAAATTTGTTTATTTCTGTTGTAAACATAGTTATATCTGCTGTAAACATGTTTATTCGTGCTGTAAACATGTTTATTCCTGCTGTAAACAGGTTTATTTGTGCTGTAAACATGTTTATTTTAGCTGTAAACATGTTTATTTTTGCTGTAAACATGTTTATTCCTTCTGTAAAACTGTTTATTCCTTCTGCAAACATGTTTTTTTCTGCTGTAAACATGTTTATTTCTGCTGTAAACATGTTTATTTCTGCTGAAAACATAGTTATATCTGCTGTAAACATGTTTATTCCTGCTGTAAATGTGTTTAATTCTGCTGTAAACATGTTCTTTTGTATTGTAAACATGTTTATTACTGCTGTAAACATGTTTAATTCTGCTGTAAACATGTTCTTTTGTGCTGTTAACATGTTTATTCCTGCTGTAAACATGTTTATTCCTGCTGTAAACATGTTTATTTCTGCTGTAAACATGTTTATTCCTACTGTAAAAGTGTTTAATTCTGCTGTAAACATGTTCTTTTGTGCTCTAAACATGTTTATTCCTGCTGTAAACATGTTTAATTCTGCTGTAAACATGTTCTTTTGTGCTGTTAACATGTTTATTCCTGCTGTAAACAGGTTTATTCCTTCTGTAAACAGGTTTATTTCTGCTGTTAACTTGTTCATTTCTGCTGTAAACATGTTTATTCCTGCAGTAAACCTGTTTATTCCTTCTGAAGACATGTTTATTTCTGCTGTAAACATGTTTATTTATGCTGCAAACATGTTTATTCCTACTGTAAACAGGTTTATTTCTGCTGTAAACATGTTTATGTTTGCTGTAAACAGGTTTATTTCTGCTGTAAACATAGTTATATCTGCTGTAAACATGTTTATTCCTGTTGTAAACATGTTTATTCCTGCTGTAAACAGTTATATCTGCTGTAAACATGTTTATTCTTGCTGTAAACATGTTTATTCCTTCTGTAAACAGGTTTATTTCTGCTGTAAACATGTCTATTCATGCTGTAAACATAGTTATATCTGCTGTGAACATGTTTATTCCTGCTGTAAACATGTTTATTTCCGCTGTAAACGGGTTTATTCCTGATGTAAACATGTTTATTCCTGCTGTAAAAATCTTTATTCCTGTTGTAAACAGGTTTATTTCAGCTATAAACATGTTTATTTCTACTGTAAACATGTTTATTTCTGCTGTAAACATGTTTATATCGGCTGAAAACATAGTTATATCTGCTGTAAGCATGTTTATTCCTGCTGTAAACATGTTTATTTCTGCTGTAAACATGTTTATTGCTGTTGTAAACATGTTTATTCTGCTGTAAACATGTTCTTTTGTGCTGTAAACATGTTTATTCCTGCTGTAAACATGTTTATTCCTGTTGTAAACATGTTTATTCCTGCTGTAAACATGGTTTTTCCTGCAATAAACCTGTTTATTTCTGCGGTAAACAGGTTTATTTCCGCTGTAAACATGTTTATTTCTGCTGTAAACATGTTTATTTCTGCTGTAAACATGTTTTTTTCTGATGTAAACATTATTTTCCTGCAATAAACCTGTTTATTTCTGCGGTAAAAAGGTTTATTTCCGCTGTAAACATGTTTATTTCTGCTGTAAACATGTTTATTTTTGCAGTAAACATGTTTATTTCTGCTGTAAACATGTTTATTTCCGCTGTAAACATGTTTATTCATGCTGTAAACATGTTTATTCCTGCAGTAAACCTGTTTATTTCTGCTGTAAACATGTTTATTGCTGCTGTAAACATGTTTATTCTGCTGTAAACATGTTCTTTTGTGCTGTAAACATGTTTATTCCTGCTGTAAACATGTTTATTCCTGCTGTAAACATAGTTATATCTGCTGTAAACATGTGTATTCTTGCTGTAAATTTGTTTATTTCTGTTGTAAACATAGTTATATCTGCTGTAAACATGTTCATTCGTGCTGTAAACATGTTTATTCCTGCTGTAAACAGGTTTATTTGTGCTGTAAACATGTTTATTTCTGCTGTAAACATGTTTATTTTAGCTGTAAACATGTCTATTCATGCTGTAAACATAGTTATATCTGCTGTGAACATGTTTATTCCTGCTGTAAACATGTTTATTTCCGCTGTAAACGGGTTTATTCCTGATGTAAACATGTTTATTCCGGCTGTAAAAATCTTTATTCCTGTTGTAAACAGGTTTATTTCAGCTATAAACATGTTTATTTCTACTGTAAACATGTTTATTTCTGCTGTAAACATGTTTATATCGGCTGAAAACATAGTTATATCTGCTGTAAGCATGTTTATTCCTGCTGTAAACAAGTTTATTTCTGCTGTAAACATGTTCTTTTGTGCTGTAAACATGTTTATTCCTGCTGTAAACATGTTTATTCCTGCTGTAAACATGTTTTTTCCTGCAATAAACCTCTTTATTTCCTGCGGTAAACAGGTTTATTTCCGCTGTAAACATGTTTATTTCTGCTGTAAACATGTTCATTCGTGCTGTAAACATGTTTATTCCTGCTGTAAACAGGTTTATTTGTGCTGTAAACATGTTTATTTCTGCTGTAAACATGTTTATTTTAGCTGTAAACATGTCTATTCATGCTGTAAACATAGTTATATCTGCTGTGAACATGTTTATTCCTGCTGTAAACATGTTTATTTCCGCTGTAAACGGGTTTATTCCTGATGTAAACATGTTTATTCCGGCTGTAAAAATCTTTATTCCTGTTGTAAACAGGTTTATTTCAGCTATAAACATGTTTATTTCTACTGTAAACATGTTTATTTCTGCTGTAAACATGTTTATATCGGCTGAAAACATAGTTATATCTGCTGTAAGCATGTTTATTCCTGCTGTAAACAAGTTTATTTCTGCTGTAAACATGTTTATTGCTGCTGTAAACATGTTTATTCTGCTGTAAACATGTTCTTTTGTGCTGTAAACATGTTTATTCCTGCTGTAAACATGTTTATTCCTGCTGTAAACATAGTTATATCTGCTGTAAACATGTGTATTCTTGCTGTAAATTTGTTTATTTCTGTTGTAAACATAGTTATATCTGCTGTAAACATGTTCATTCGTGCTGTAAACATGTTTATTCCTGCTGTAAACAGGTTTATTTGTGCTGTAAACATGTTTATTTCTGCTGTAAACATGTTTATTTTAGCTGTAAACATGTCTATTCATGCTGTAAACATAGTTATATCTGCTGTGAACATGTTTATTCCTGCTGTAAACATGTTTATTTCCGCTGTAAACGGGTTTATTCCTGATGTAAACATGTTTATTCCGGCTGTAAAAATCTTTATTCCTGTTGTAAACAGGTTTATTTCAGCTATAAACATGTTTATTTCTACTGTAAACATGTTTATTTCTGCTGTAAACATGTTTATATCGGCTGAAAACATAGTTATATCTGCTGTAAGCATGTTTATTCCTGCTGTAAACAAGTTTATTTCTGCTGTAAACATGTTTATTGCTGTTGTAAACATGTTTATTCTGCTGTAAACATGTTCTTTTGTGCTGTAAACATGTTTATTCCTGCTGTAAACATGTTTATTCCTGCTGTAAACATGTTTTTTCCTGCAATAAACCTCTTTATTTCTGCGGTAAACAGGTTTATTTCCGCTGTAAACATGTTTATTTCTGCTGTAAACATGTTTATTTCTGCTGTAAACATGTTTATTTCTGCTGTAAACATTATTTTCCTGCAATAAACCTGTTTATTTCTGCGGTAAACATGTTTATTTCTGCTGTAAACATGTTTATTTCTGCTGTAAACATGTTTATTTCCGCTGTAAACATGTTTATTCCTGCTGTAAACATGTTTATTTGTGCTGTAAACATGTTTATTCCTGCTGTAAACATGTTTATTTCTTCTGAAAACAGTTATATCTGCTGTAAACATGTTTATTCTTGCTGTAAATTTGTTTATTTCTGTTGTAAACATAGTTATATCTGCTGTAAACATGTTTATTCGTGCTGTAAACATGTTTATTCCTGCTGTAAACAGGTTTATTTGTGCTGTAAACATGTTTATTTTAGCTGTAAACATGTTTATTTTTGCTGTAAACATGTTTATTCCTTCTGTAAAACTGTTTATTCCTTCTGCAACCATGTTTTTTTCTGCTGTAAACATGTTTATTTCTGCTGTAAACATGTTTATTTCTGCTGAAAACATAGTTATATCTGCTGTAAACATGTTTATTCCTGCTGTAAATGTGTTTAATTCTGCTGTAAACATGTTCTTTTGTATTGTAAACATGTTTATTACTGCTGTAAACATGTTTAATTCTGCTGTAAACATGTTCTTTTGTGCTGTTAACATGTTTATTCCTGCTGTAAACATGTTTATTCCTGCTGTAAACATGTTTATTTCTGCTGTAAACATGTTTATTCCTACTGTAAAAGTGTTTAATTCTGCTGTAAACATGTTCTTTTGTGCTCTAAACATGTTTATTCCTGCTGTAAACATGTTTAATTCTGCTGTAAACATGTTCTTTTGTGCTGTTAACATGTTTATTCCTGCTGTAAACAGGTTTATTCCTTCTGTAAACAGGTTTATTTCTGCTGTTAACTTGTTCATTTCTGCTGTAAACATGTTTATTCCTGCAGTAAACCTGTTTATTCCTTCTGAAGACATGTTTATTTCTGCTGTAAACATGTTTATTTATGCTGCAAACATGTTTATTCCTACTGTAAACAGGTTTATTTCTGCTGTAAACATGTTTATGTTTGCTGTAAACAGGTTTATTTCTGCTGTAAACATAGTTATATCTGCTGTAAACATGTTTATTCCTGTTGTAAACATGTTTATTCCTGCTGTAAACAGTTATATCTGCTGTAAACATGTTTATTCTTGCTGTAAACATGTTTATTCCTTCTGTAAACAGGTTTATTTCTGCTGTAAACGTGTCTATTCATGCTGTAAACATAGTTATATCTGCTGTGAACATGTTTATTCCTGCTGTAAACATGTTTATTTCCGCTGTAAACGGGTTTATTCCTGATGTAAACATGTTTATTCCTGCTGTAAAAATCTTTATTCCTGTTGTAAACAGGTTTATTTCAGCTATAAACATGTTTATTTCTACTGTAAACATGTTTATTTCTGCTGTAAACATGTTTATATCGGCTGAAAACATAGTTATATCTGCTGTAAGCATGTTTATTCCTGCTGTAAACATGTTTATTTCTGCTGTAAACATGTTTATTGCTGTTGTAAACATGTTTATTCTGCTGTAAACATGTTCTTTTGTGCTGTAAACATGTTTATTCCTGCTGTAAACATGTTTATTCCTGTTGTAAACATGTTTATTCCTGCTGTAAACATGGTTTTTCCTGCAATAAACCTGTTTATTTCTGCGGTAAACAGGTTTATTTCCGCTGTAAACATGTTTATTTCTGCTGTAAACATGTTTATTTCTGCTGTAAACATGTTTTTTTCTGATGTAAACATTATTTTCCTGCAATAAACCTGTTTATTTCTGCGGTAAAAAGGTTTATTTCCGCTGTAAACATGTTTATTTCTGCTGTAAACATGTTTATTTTTGCAGTAAACATGTTTATTTCTGCTGTAAACATGTTTATTTCCGCTGTAAACATGTTTATTCATGCTGTAAACATGTTTATTCCTGCAGTAAACCTGTTTATTTCTGCTGTAAACATGTTTATTGCTGCTGTAAACATGTTTATTCTGCTGTAAACATGTTCTTTTGTGCTGTAAACATGTTTATTCCTGCTGTAAACATGTTTATTCCTGCTGTAAACATAGTTGTATCTGCTGTAAACATGTGTATTCTTGCTGTAAATTTGTTTATTTCTGTTGTAAACATAGTTATATCTGCTGTAAACATGTTCATTCGTGCTGTAAACATGTTTATTCCTGCTGTAAACAGGTTTATTTGTGCTGTAAACATGTTTATTTCTGCTGTAAACATGTTTATTTTAGCTGTAAACATGTCTATTCATGCTGTAAACATAGTTATATCTGCTGTGAACATGTTTATTCCTGCTGTAAACATGTTTATTTCCGCTGTAAACGGGTTTATTCCTGATGTAAACATGTTTATTCCGGCTGTAAAAATCTTTATTCCTGTTGTAAACAGGTTTATTTCAGCTATAAACATGTTTATTTCTACTGTAAACATGTTTATTTCTGCTGTAAACATGTTTATATCGGCTGAAAACATAGTTATATCTGCTGTAAGCATGTTTATTCCTGCTGTAAACATGTTTATTTCTGCTGTAAACATGTTTATTGCTGTTGTAAACATGTTTATTCTGCTGTAAACATGTTCTTTTGTGCTGTAAACATGTTTATTCCTGCTGTAAACATGTTTATTCCTGCTGTAAACATGTTTTTTCCTGCAATAAACCTCTTTATTTCTGCGGTAAACAGGTTTATTTCCGCTGTAAACATGTTTATTTCTGCTGTAAACATGTTTATTTCTGCTGTAAACATGTTTATTTCTGCTGTAAACATTATTTTCCTGCAATAAACCTGTTTATTTCTGCGGTAAACATGTTTATTTCTGCTGTAAACATGTTTATTTCTGCTGTAAACATGTTTATTCCTGCTGTAAACATGTTTATTTCTGCTGAAAACAGTTATATCTGCTGTAAACATGTTTTTTCCTGCTGTAAACATGTTTATTTCTGCTGAAAACAGTTATATCTGCTGTAAACATGTTTATTCCTGCTGTAAACATGTTTATTTCTGCTGTAAACATTTTATTCCTGCTGTAAACAGGTTTAATTCTGCTGTAAACATGTTTATTTCTGCTGTAAACAGGTTTATTCCTGCGGTAAACATAGTTATATCTGCTTTAAACATGTTTATTCCTGCTGTAAACATGATTATTCCTGCTGTAAACAGGTTGATTTTTGCGGTAAACATATTTATTTCTCCTGTAAACATAGTAATATCTTCTGTAAACATGTTTATTCCTGCTCAAAATAGGTTTATTTCTGCTGAAAACATGTTTTTCATGCTGTAAACATAGTTATATCTGCTGTAAACATGTTTATTCCTGCAATAAACATGTTTATTTCTGCTGTAAACATGTTTATTCCTGCTGTAAACATGTTTATTCCTGCTGTAAACATGTTTATTTCTGCTGTAAACATGTTTTTTCCTGCAATAAACCTGTTTATTTCTGCGGTAAACATGTTTATTTCCGCTGTAAACATGTTTATTTCTGCTGTAAACATGTTTATTTCCGCTGTAAACATGTTTATTTCTGCTGTAAACATGTTTATTCCTGCAGTAAACCTGTTTATTTCTGCTGTAAACATAGTTATATCTGCTGTAAACATGTTTATTTTAGCTGTGAACATGTTTATTTTTGCTGTAAACATGTTTATTCCTGCTGTAAATGTGTTTAATTCTGCTGTAAACATGTTCTTTTGTGTTGTAAACATGTTTATTCCTGCTGTAAACATGTTTAATTCTGCTGTAAACATGTTCTTTTGTGCTGTTAACATGTTTATTCCTGCTGTAAACATGTTTATTCCTGCTGTAAACATGTTTATTTCTGCTGTAAACATGTTTATTCCTACTGTAAAAGTGTTTAATTCTGCTGTAAACATGTTCTCTTGTGCTCTAAACATGTTTATTCCTGCTGTAAAAGTGTTTAATTCTGCTGTAAACATGTTCTTTTGTGCTGTTAACATGTTTATTCCTGCTGTAAACAGGTTTATTCCTTCTGTAAACAGGTTTATTTCTGCTGTTAACTTGTTCATTTCTGCTGTAAACATGTTTATTCCTGCAGTAAACCTGTTTATTCCTTCTGAAAACATGTTTATTTCTGCTGTAAACATGTTTATTTATGCTTCAAACATGTTTATTCCTACTGTAAACAGGTTTATTTCTGCTGTAAACATGTTTATGTTTGCTGTAAACAGGTTTATTTCTGCTGTAAACATAGTTATATCTGCTGTAAACATGTTTATTCCTGTTGTAAACATGTTTATTCCTGCTATAAACAGTTATATCTGCTGTAAACATGTTTATTCTTGCTGTAAACATGTTTATTCCTTCTGTAAACAGGTTTATTTCTGCTGTAAACATGTTTATTTATGCTGTAAACATGTTTATTTTAGCTGTAAACATGTCTATTCATGCTGTAAACATAGTTATATCTGCTGTGAACATGTTTATTCCTGCTGTAAACATGTTTATTTCCGCTGTAAACGGGTTTATTCCTGATGTAAACATGTTTATTCCGGCTGTAAAAATCTTTATTCCTGTTGTAAACAGGTTTATTTCAGCTATAAACATGTTTATTTCTACTGTAAACATGTTTATTTCTGCTGTAAACATGTTTATATCGGCTGAAAACATAGTTATATCTGCTGTAAGCATGTTTATTCCTGCTGTAAACATGTTTATTTCTGCTGTAAACATGTTTATTGCTGTTGTAAACATGTTTATTCTGCTGTAAACATGTTCTTTTGTGCTGTAAACATGTTTATTCCTGCTGTAAACATGTTTATTCCTGCTGTAAACATGTTTTTTCCTGCAATAAACCTCTTTATTTCTGCGGTAAACAGGTTTATTTCCGCTGTAAACATGTTTATTTCTGCTGTAAACATGTTTATTTCTGCTGTAAACATGTTTATTTCTGCTGTAAACATTATTTTCCTGCAATAAACCTGTTTATTTCTGCGGTAAACATGTTTATTTCTGCTGTAAACATGTTTATTTCTGCTGTAAACATGTTTATTCCTGCTGTAAACATGTTTATTTCTGCTGAAAACAGTTATATCTGCTGTAAACATGTTTTTTCCTGCTGTAAACATGTTTATTTCTGCTGAAAACAGTTATATCTGCTGTAAACATGTTTATTCCTGCTGTAAACATGTTTATTTCTGCTGTAAACATTTTATTCCTGCTGTAAACAGGTTTAATTCTGCTGTAAACATGTTTATTTCTGCTGTAAACAGGTTTATTCCTGCGGTAAACATAGTTATATCTGCTTTAAACATGTTTATTCCTGCTGTAAACATGATTATTCCTGCTGTAAACAGGTTGATTTTTGCGGTAAACATATTTATTTCTCCTGTAAACATAGTAATATCTTCTGTAAACATGTTTATTCCTGCTCAAAATAGGTTTATTTCTGCTGAAAACATGTTTTTCATGCTGTAAACATAGTTATATCTGCTGTAAACATGTTTATTCCTGCAATAAACATGTTTATTTCTGCTGTAAACATGTTTATTCCTGCTGTAAACATGTTTATTCCTGCTGTAAACATGTTTATTTCTGCTGTAAACATGTTTTTTCCTGCAATAAACCTGTTTATTTCTGCGGTAAACATGTTTATTTCCGCTGTAAACATGTTTATTTCTGCTGTAAACATGTTTATTTCCGCTGTAAACATGTTTATTTCTGCTTTAAACATGTTTATTCCTGCTGTAAACATGATTATTCCTGCTGTAAACAGGTTGATTTTTGCGGTAAACATATTTATTTCTCCTGTAAACATAGTAATATCTTCTGTAAACATGTTTATTCCTGCTCAAAATAGGTTTATTTCTGCTGAAAACATGTTTTTCATGCTGTAAACATAGTTATATCTGCTGTAAACATGTTTATTCCTGCAATAAACATGTTTATTTCTGCTGTAAACATGTTTATTCCTGCTGTAAACATGTTTATTCCTGCTGTAAACATGTTTATTTCTGCTG
Source organism: Telmatherina bonti (assembly GCF_933228915.1). Taxonomy (NCBI): domain Eukaryota; kingdom Metazoa; phylum Chordata; class Actinopteri; order Atheriniformes; family Telmatherinidae; genus Telmatherina; species Telmatherina bonti. The sequence goes on from NC_136617.1 coordinate 77,802, forward strand.
TAAACATGTTTATTTCTGCTGTAAACATGTTTTTTCCTGCAATAAACCTGTTTATTTCTGCGGTAAACATGTTTATTTCCGCTGTAAACATGTGTATTTCTGCTGTAAACATGTTTATTTCCGCTGTAAACATGTTTATTCATGCTGTAAACATGTTTATTCCTGCAGTAAACCTGTTTATTTCTGCTGTAAACATAGTTATATCTGCTGTAAACATGTTTATTTTAGCTGTGAACATGTTTATTTTTGCTGTAAACATGTTTATTCCTGCTGTAAATGTGTTTAATTCTGCTGTAAACATGTTCTTTTGTGTTGTAAACATGTTTATTCCTGCTGTAAACATGTTTAATTCTGCTGTAAACATGTTCTTTTGTGCTGTTAACATGTTTATTCCTGCTGTAAACATGTTTATTCCTGCTGTAAACATGTTTATTTCTGCTGTAAACATGTTTATTCCTACTGTAAAAGTGTTTAATTCTGCTGTAAACATGTTCTCTTGTGCTCTAAACATGTTTATTCCTGCTGTAAAAGTGTTTAATTCTGCTGTAAACATGTTCTTTTGTGCTGTTAACATGTTTATTCCTGCTGTAAACAGGTTTATTCCTTCTGTAAACAGGTTTATTTCTGCTGTTAACTTGTTCATTTCTGCTGTAAACATGTTTATTCCTGCAGTAAACCTGTTTATTCCTTCTGAAAACATGTTTATTTCTGCTGTAAACATGTTTATTTATGCTTCAAACATGTTTATTCCTACTGTAAACAGGTTTATTTCTGCTGTAAACATGTTTATGTTTGCTGTAAACAGGTTTATTTCTGCTGTAAACATAGTTATATCTGCTGTAAACATGTTTATTCCTGTTGTAAACATGTTTATTCCTGCTATAAACAGTTATATCTGCTGTAAACATGTTTATTCTTGCTGTAAACATGTTTATTCCTTCTGTAAACAGGTTTATTTCTGCTGTAAACATGTTTATTTATGCTGTAAACATGTTTATTTTAGCTGTAAACATGTCTATTCATGCTGTAAACATAGTTATATCTGCTGTGAACATGTTTATTCCTGCTGTAAACATGTTTATTTCCGCTGTAAACGGGTTTATTCCTGATGTAAACATGTTTATTCCGGCTGTAAAAATCTTTATTCCTGTTGTAAACAGGTTTATTTCAGCTATAAACATGTTTATTTCTACTGTAAACATGTTTATTTCTGCTGTAAACATGTTTATATCGGCTGAAAACATAGTTATATCTGCTGTAAGCATGTTTATTCCTGCTGTAAACATGTTTATTTCTGCTGTAAACATGTTTATTGCTGTTGTAAACATGTTTATTCTGCTGTAAACATGTTCTTTTGTGCTGTAAACATGTTTATTCCTGCTGTAAACATGTTTATTCCTGCTGTAAACATGTTTTTTCCTGCAATAAACCTCTTTATTTCTGCGGTAAACAGGTTTATTTCCGCTGTAAACATGTTTATTTCTGCTGTAAACATGTTTATTTCTGCTGTAAACATGTTTATTTCTGCTGTAAACATTATTTTCCTGCAATAAACCTGTTTATTTCTGCGGTAAACATGTTTATTTCTGCTGTAAACATGTTTATTTCTGCTGTAAACATGTTTATTCCTGCTGTAAACATGTTTATTTCTGCTGAAAACAGTTATATCTGCTGTAAACATGTTTTTTCCTGCTGTAAACATGTTTATTTCTGCTGAAAACAGTTATATCTGCTGTAAACATGTTTATTCCTGCTGTAAACATGTTTATTTCTGCTGTAAACATTTTATTCCTGCTGTAAACAGGTTTAATTCTGCTGTAAACATGTTTATTTCTGCTGTAAACAGGTTTATTCCTGCGGTAAACATAGTTATATCTGCTTTAAACATGTTTATTCCTGCTGTAAACATGATTATTCCTGCTGTAAACAGGTTGATTTTTGCGGTAAACATATTTATTTCTCCTGTAAACATAGTAATATCTTCTGTAAACATGTTTATTCCTGCTCAAAATAGGTTTATTTCTGCTGAAAACATGTTTTTCATGCTGTAAACATAGTTATATCTGCTGTAAACATGTTTATTCCTGCAATAAACATGTTTATTTCTGCTGTAAACATGTTTATTCCTGCTGTAAACATGTTTATTCCTGCTGTAAACATGTTTATTTCTGCTGTAAACATGTTTTTTCCTGCAATAAACCTGTTTATTTCTGCGGTAAACATGTTTATTTCCGCTGTAAACATGTTTATTTCTGCTGTAAACATGTTTATTTCCGCTGTAAACATGTTTATTTCTGCTTTAAACATGTTTATTCCTGCTGTAAACATGATTATTCCTGCTGTAAACAGGTTGATTTTTGCGGTAAACATATTTATTTCTCCTGTAAACATAGTAATATCTTCTGTAAACATGTTTATTCCTGCTCAAAATAGGTTTATTTCTGCTGAAAACATGTTTTTCATGCTGTAAACATAGTTATATCTGCTGTAAACATGTTTATTCCTGCAATAAACATGTTTATTTCTGCTGTAAACATGTTTATTCCTGCTGTAAACATGTTTATTCCTGCTGTAAACATGTTTATTTCTGCTGTAAACATGTTTATTTCTGCTGTAAACATGTTTTTTCCTGCAATAAACCTGTTTATTTCTGCGGTAAACATGTTTATTTCCGCTGTAAACATGTGTATTTCTGCTGTAAACATGTTTATTTCCGCTGTAAACATGTTTATTCATGCTGTAAACATGTTTATTCCTGCAGTAAACCTGTTTATTTCTGCTGTAAACATAGTTATATCTGCTGTAAACATGTTTATTTTAGCTGTGAACATGTTTATTTTTGCTGTAAACATGTTTATTCCTGCTGTAAATGTGTTTAATTCTGCTGTAAACATGTTCTTTTGTGTTGTAAACATGTTTATTCCTGCTGTAAACATGTTTAATTCTGCTGTAAACATGTTCTTTTGTGCTGTTAACATGTTTATTCCTGCTGTAAACATGTTTATTCCTGCTGTAAACATGTTTATTTCTGCTGTAAACATGTTTATTCCTACTGTAAAAGTGTTTAATTCTGCTGTAAACATGTTCTCTTGTGCTCTAAACATGTTTATTCCTGCTGTAAAAGTGTTTAATTCTGCTGTAAACATGTTCTTTTGTGCTGTTAACATGTTTATTCCTGCTGTAAACAGGTTTATTCCTTCTGTAAACAGGTTTATTTCTGCTGTTAACTTGTTCATTTCTGCTGTAAACATGTTTATTCCTGCAGTAAACCTGTTTATTCCTTCTGAAAACATGTTTATTTCTGCTGTAAACATGTTTATTTATGCTGCAAACATGTTTATTCCTACTGTAAACAGGTTTATTTCTGCTGTAAACATGTTTATGTTTGCTGTAAACAGGTTTATTTCTGCTGTAAACATAGTTATATCTGCTGTAAACATGTTTATTCCTGTTGTAAACATGTTTATTCCTGCTATAAACAGTTATATCTGCTGTAAACATGTTTATTCTTGCTGTAAACATGTTTATTCCTTCTGTAAACAGGTTTATTTCTGCTGTAAACATGTTTATTTATGCTGTAAACATGTTTATTTTAGCTGTAAACATGTCTATTCATGCTGTAAACATATTTATTGCTGTTGTAAACATGTTTATTCTGCTGTAAACATGTTCTTTTGTGCTGTAAACATGTTTATTCCTGCTGTAAACATGTTTATTCCTGTTGTAAACATGTTTATTCCTGCTGTAAACATGTTTTTTCCTGCAATAAACCTGTTTATTTCTGCGGTAAACAGGTTTATTTCCGCTGTAAACATGTTTATTTCTTCTGTAAACATGTTTATTTCTGCTGTAAACATGTTTATTTCTGCTGTAAACATTATTTTCCTGCAATAAACCTGTTTATTTCTGCGGTAAACAGGTTTATTTCCGCTGTAAACATGTTTATTTCTGCTGTAAACATGTTTATTTTTGCAGTAAACATGTTTATTTCTGCTGTAAACATGTTTATTTCCGCTGTAAACATGTTTATTCATGCTGTAAACATGTTTATTCCTGCAGTAAACCTGTTTATTTCTGCTGTATACATGTTTATTGCTGCTGTAAACATGTTTATTCTGCTGTAAACATGTTCTTTTGTGCTGTAAACATGTTTATTCCTGCTGTAAACATGTTTATTCCTGCTGTAAGCATAGTTATATCTGCTGTAAACATGTTTATTCTTGCTGTAAATTTGTTTATTTCTGTTGTAAACATAGTTATATCTGCTGTAAACATGTTTATTCGTGCTGTAAACATGTTTATTCCTGCTGTAAACAGGTTTATTTGTGCTGTAAACATGTTTGTTTCTGCTGTAAACATGTTTATTTTAGCTGTAAACATGTCTATTCATGCTGTAAACATAGTTATATCTGCTGTGAACATGTTTATTCCTGCTGTAAACATGTTTATTTCCGCTGTAAACGGGTTTATTCCTGATGTAAACATGTTTATTCCGGCTGTAAAAATCTTTATTCCTGTTGTAAACAGGTTTATTTCAGCTATAAACATGTTTATTTCTACTGTAAACATGTTTATTTCTGCTGTAAACATGTTTATATCGGCTGAAAACATAGTTATATCTGCTGTAAGCATGTTTATTCCTGCTGTAAACATGTTTATTTCTGCTGTAAACATGTTTATTGCTGTTGTAAACATGTTTATTCTGCTGTAAACATGTTTATTCCTGCTGTAAACATGTTTATTCCTGCTGTAAACATGTTTATTTCCGCTGTAAACGGGTTTATTCCTGATGTAAACATGTTTATTCCTGGTGTAAAAACTTTATTCCTGTTGTAAACAGGTTTATTTCAGCTATAAACATGTTTATTTCTACTGTAAACATGTTTATTTCTGCTGTAAACATGTTTATATCGGCTGAAAACATAGTTATATCTGCTGTAAGCATGTTTATTCCTGCTGTAAAAATCTTTATTCCTGTTGTAAACAGGTTTATTTCAGCTATAAACATGTTTATTTCTACTGTAAACATGTTTATTTCTGCTGTAAACATGTTTATTTCTGCTGTAAACATATTTATTGCTGTTGTAAACATGTTTATTCTGCTGTAAACATGTTCTTTTGTGCTGTAAACATGTTTATTCCTGCTGTAAACATGTTTATTCCTGTTGTAAACATGTTTATTCCTGCTGTAAACATGTTTTTTCCTGCAATAAACCTGTTTATTTCTGCGATAAACATGTTTATTTCCGCTGTAAACATGTTTATTTCTGCTGTAAACATGTTTATTTTTGCAGTAAACATGTTTATTTCTGCTGTAAACATGTTTATTTCCGCTGTAAACATGTTTATTCATGCTGTAAACATGTTTATTCCTGCAGTAAACCTGTTTATTTCTGCTGTAAACATAGTTATATCTGCTGTAAACATGCTTATTTCCGCTGTGAACATGTTTATTTTTGCTGTAAACATGTTTATTCCTGCTGTAAATGTGTTTAATTCTGCTGTAAACATGTTCTTTTGTGTTGTAAACATGTTTATTCCTGCTGTAAACATGTTTAATTCTGCTGTAAACATGTTCTTTTGTGCTGTTAACATGTTTATTCCTGCTGTAAACATGTTTATTCCTGCTGTAAACATGTTTATTTCTGCTGTAAACATGTTTATTCCTACTGTAAAAGTGTTTAATTCTGCTGTAAACATGTTCTCTTGTGCTCTAAACATGTTTATTCCTGCTGTAAACATGTTTAATTCTGCTGTAAACATGTTCTTTTGTGCTGTTAACATGTTTATTCCTGCTGTAAACAGGTTTATTCCTTCTGTAAACAGGTTTATTTCTGCTGTTAACTTGTTCATTTCTGCTGTAAACATGTTTATTCCTGCAGTAAACCTGTTTATTCCTTCTGAAAACATGTTTATTTCTGCAGTAAACATGTTTATTTATGCTGCAAACATGTTTATTCCTACTGTAAACAGGTTTATTTCTGCTGTAAACATGTTTATGTTTGCTGTAAACAGGTTTATTTCTGCTGTAAACATAGTTATATCTGCTGTAAACATGTTTATTCCTGTTGTAAACATGTTTATTCCTGCTGTAAACAGTTATATCTGCTGTAAACATGTTTATTCTTGCTGTAAACATGTTTATTCCTTCTGTAAACATGTTTATTTCTGCTGTAAACATGTTTATTTATGCTGTAAACATGTTTATTTTAGCTGTAAACATGTCTATTCATGCTGTAAACATAGTTATATCTGCTGTGAACATGTTTATTCCTGCTGTAAACATGTTTATTTCCGCTGTAAACGGGTTTATTCCTGATGTAAACATGTTTATTCCTGCTGTAAAAACTTTATTCCTGTTGTAAACAGGTTTATTTCAGCTATAAACATGTTTATTTCTACTGTAAACATGTTTATTCCTGCTGTAAGCATAGTTATATCTGCTTTAAACATGTTTATTCTTGCTGTAAATTTGTTTATTTCTGTTGTAAACATAGTTATATCTGCTGTAAACATGTTTATTCGTGCTGTAAACATGTTTATTCCTGCTGTAAACAGGTTTATTTGTGCTGTAAACATGTTTATTTCTGCTGTAAACATGTTTATTTTAGCTGTAAACATGTCTATTTATGCTGTAAACATAGTTATATCTGCTGTGAACATGTTTATTCCTGCTGTAAACATGTTTATTTCCGCTGTAAACGGGTTTATTCCTGATGTAAACATGTTTATTCCGGCTGTAAAAATCTTTATTCCTGTTGTAAACAGGTTTATTTCAGCTATAAACATGTTTATTTCTACTGTAAACATGTTTATTTCTGCTGTAAACATGTTTATATCGGCTGAAAACATAGTTATATCTGCTGTAAGCATGTTTATTCCTGCTGTAAACATGTTTATTTCTGCTGTAAACATGTTTATTGCTGTTGTAAACATGTTTATTCTGCTGTAAACATGTTCTTTTGTGCTGTAAACATGTTTATTCCTGCTGTAAACATGTTTATTCCTGCTGTAAACATGTTTATTCCTGCTGTAAACATGTTTATTTCCGCTGTAAACGGGTTTATTCCTGATGTAAACATGTTTATTCCTGCTGTAAAAACTTTATTCCTGTTGTAAACAGGTTTATTTCAGCTATAAACATGTTTATTTCTACTGTAAACATGTTTATTTCTGCTGTAAACATGTTTATATCGGCTGAAAACATAGTTATATCTGCTGTAAGCATGTTTATTCCTGCTGTAAAAATCTTTATTCCTGTTGTAAACAGGTTTATTTCAGCTATAAACATGTTTATTTCTACTGTAAACATGTTTATTTCTGCTGTAAACATGTTTATTTCTGCTGTAAACATATTTATTGCTGTTGTAAACATGTTTATTCTGCTGTAAACATGTTCTTTTGTGCTGTAAACATGTTTATTCCTGCTGTAAACATGTTTATTCCTGTTGTAAACATGTTTATTCCTGCTGTAAACATGTTTTTTCCTGCAATAAACCTGTTTATTTCTGCGGTAAACATGTTTATTTCCGCTGTAAACATGTTTATTTCTGCTGTAAACATGTTTATTTTTGCAGTAAACATGTTTATTTCTGCTGTAAACATGTTTATTTCCGCTGTAAACATGTTTATTCATGCTGTAAACATGTTTATTCCTGCAGTAAACCTGTTTATTTCTGCTGTAAACATAGTTATATCTGCTGTAAACATGTTTATTTCCGCTGTGAACATGTTTATTTTTGCTGTAAACATGTTTATTCCTGCTGTAAATGTGTTTAATTCTGCTGTAAACATGTTCTTTTGTGTTGTAAACATGTTTATTCCTGCTGTAAACATGTTTAATTCTGCTGTAAACATGTTCTTTTGTGCTGTTAACATGTTTATTCCTGCTGTAAACATGTTTATTCCTGCTGTAAACATGTTTATTTCTGCTGTAAACATGTTTATTCCTACTGTAAAAGTGTTTAATTCTGCTGTAAACATGTTCTCTTGTGCTCTAAACATGTTTATTCCTGCTGTAAACATGTTTAATTCTGCTGTAAACATGTTCTTTTGTGCTGTTAACATGTTTATTCCTGCTGTAAACAGGTTTATTCCTTCTGTAAACAGGTTTATTTCTGCTGTTAACTTGTTAATTTCTGCTGTAAACATGTTTATTCCTGCAGTAAACCTGTTTATTCCTTCTGAAAACATGTTTATTTCTGCTGTAAACATGTTTATTTATGCTGCAAACATGTTTATTCCTACTGTAAACAGGTTTATTTCTGCTGTAAACATGTTTATGTTTGCTGTAAACAGGTTTATTTCTGCTGTAAACATAGTTATATCTGCTGTAAACATGTTTATTCCTGTTGTAAACATGTTTATTCCTGCTGTAAACAGTTATATCTGCTGTAAACATGTTTATTCTTGCTGTAAACATGTTTATTCCTTCTGTAAACAGGTTTATTTCTGCTGTAAACATGTTTATTTATGCTGTAAACATGTTTATTTTAGCTGTAAACATGTCTATTCATGCTGTAAACATAGTTATATCTGCTGTGAACATGTTTATTCCTGCTGTAAACATGTTTATTTCCGCTGTAAACGGGTTTATTCCTGATGTAAACATGTTTATTCCTGCTGTAAAAACTTTATTCCTGTTGTAAACAGGTTTATTTCAGCTATAAACATGTTTATTTCTACTGTAAACATGTTTATTTCTGCTGTAAACATGTTTATATCGGCTGAAAACATAGTTATATCTGCTGTAAGCATGTTTATTCCTGCTGTAAAAATCTTTATTCCTGCTGTAAACATGTTTATATCGGCTGAAAACATAGTTATATCTGCTGTAAGCATGTTTATTCCTGCTGTAAACATGTTTATTTCTGCTGTAAACATGTTTATTGCTGTTGTAAACATGTTTATTCTGCTGTAAACATGTTCTTTTGTGCTGTAAACATGTTTATTCCTGCTGTAAACATGTTTATTCCTGTTGTAAACATGTTTATTCCTGCTGTAAACATGTTTTTTCCTGCAATAAACCTGTTTATTTCTGCGGTAAACAGGTTTATTTCCGCTGTAAACATGTTTATTTCTTCTGTAAACATGTTTATTTCTGCTGTAAACATGTTTATTTCTGCTGTAAACATTATTTTCCTACAATAAACCTGTTTATTTCTGCGGTAAACAGGTTTATTTCCGCTGTAAACATGTTTATTTCTGCTGTAAACATGTTTATTTTTGCAGTAAACATGTTTATTTCTGCTGTAAACATGTTTATTTCCGCTGTAAACATGTTTATTCATGCTGTAAACATGTTTATTCCTGCAGTAAACCTGTTTATTTCTGCTGTATACATGTTTATTGCTGCTGTAAACATGTTTATTCTGCTGTAAACATGTTCTTTTGTGCTGTAAACATGTTTATTCCTGCTGTAAACATGTTTATTTTAGCTGTAAACATGTCTATTCATGCTGTAAACATAGTTATATCTGCTGTGAACATGTTTATTCCTGCTGTAAACATGTTTATTTCCGCTGTAAACGGGTTTATTCCTGATGTAAACATGTTTATTCCGGCTGTAAAAATCTTTATTCCTGTTGTAAACAGGTTTATTTCAGCTATAAACATGTTTATTTCTACTGTAAACATGTTTATTTCTGCTGTAAACATGTTTATATCGGCTGAAAACATAGTTATATCTGCTGTAAGCATGTTTATTCCTGCTGTAAACATGTTTATTTCTGCTGTAAACATGTTTATTGCTGTTGTAAACATGTTTATTCTGCTGTAAACATGTTCTTTTGTGCTGTAAACATGTTTATTCCTGCTGTAAACATGTTTATTCCTGCTGTAAACATGTTTATTCCTGCTGTAAACATGTTTATTTCCGCTGTAAACGGGTTTATTCCTGATGTAAACATGTTTATTCCTGCTGTAAAAACTTTATTCCTGTTGTAAACAGGTTTATTTCAGCTATAAACATGTTTATTTCTACTGTAAACATGTTTATTTCTGCTGTAAACATGTTTATATCGGCTGAAAACATAGTTATATCTGCTGTAAGCATGTTTATTCCTGCTGTAAAAATCTTTATTCCTGTTGTAAACAGGTTTATTTCAGCTATAAACATGTTTATTTCTACTGTAAACATGTTTATTTCTGCTGTAAACATGTTTATTTCTGCTGTAAACATATTTATTGCTGTTGTAAACATGTTTATTCTGCTGTAAACATGTTCTTTTGTGCTGTAAACATGTTTATTCCTGCTGTAAACATGTTTATTCCTGTTGTAAACATGTTTATTCCTGCTGTAAACATGTTTTTTCCTGCAATAAACCTGTTTATTTCTGCGGTAAACAGGTTTATTTCCGCTGTAAACATGTTTATTTCTTCTGTAAACATGTTTATTTCTGCTGTAAACATGTTTATTTCTGCTGTAAACATTATTTTCCTGCAATAAACCTGTTTATTTCTGCGGTAAACAGGTTTATTTCCGCTGTAAACATGTTTATTTCTGCTGTAAACATGTTTATTTTTGCAGTAAACATGTTTATTTCTGCTGTAAACATGTTTATTTCCGCTGTAAACATGTTTATTCATGCTGTAAACATGTTTATTCCTGCAGTAAACCTGTTTATTTCTGCTGTATACATGTTTTTTGCTGCTGTAAACATGTTTATTCTGCTGTAAACATGTTCTTTTGTGCTGTAAACATGTTTATTCCTGCTGTAAACATGTTTATTCCTGCTGTAAGCATAGTTATATCTGCTGTAAACATGTTTATTCTTGCTGTAAATTTGTTTATTTCTGCTGTAAACATGTTTATTGCTGTTGTAAACATGTTTATTTCAGCTATAAACATGTTTATTTCTACTGTAAACATGTTTATTTCTGCTGTAAACATGTTTTTATCGGCTGAAAACATAGTTATATCTGCTGTAAGCATGTTTATTCCTGCTGTAAACATGTTTATTTCTGCTGTAAACATGTTTATTGCTGTTGTAAACATGTTTATTCTGCTGTAAACATGTTCTTTTGTGCTGTAAACATGTTTATTCCTGCTGTAAACATGTTTATTCCTGCTGTAAACATGTTTTTTCCTGCAATAAACCTCTTTATTTCTGCGGTAAACAGGTTTATTTCCGCTGTAAACATGTTTATTTCTGCTGTAAACATGTTTATTTCTGCTGTAAACATTATTTTCCTGCAATAAACCTGTTTATTTCTGCGGTAAACAGGTTTATTTCCGCTGTAAACATGTTTATTTCTGCTGTAAACATGTTTATTTCCGCTGTAAACATGTTTATTCATGCTGTAAACATGTTTATTCCTGCAGTAAACCTGTTTATTTCTGCTGTAAACATGTTTATTGCTGTTGTAAACATGTTTATTCTGCTGTAAACATGTTCTTTTGTGCTGTAAACATGTTTATTCCTACTGTAAACATGTTTATTTCTGCTGTAAACATGTTTATATCGGCTGAAAACATAGTTATATCTGCTGTAAGCATGTTTATTCCTGCTGTAAAAATCTTTATTCCTGCTGTAAACATGTTTATATCGGCTGAAAACATAGTTATATCTGCTGTAAGCATGTTTATTCCTGCTGTAAACATGTTTATTTCTGCTGTAAACATGTTTATTGCTGTTGTAAACATGTTTATTCTGCTGTAAACATGTTCTTTTGTGCTGTAAACATGTTTATTCCTGCTGTAAACATGTTTATTCCTGTTGTAAACATGTTTATTCCTGCTGTAAACATGTTTTTTCCTGCAATAAACCTGTTTATTTCTGCGGTAAACAGGTTTATTTCCGCTGTAAACATGTTTATTTCTTCTGTAAACATGTTTATTTCTGCTGTAAACATGTTTATTTCTGCTGTAAACATTATTTTCCTACAATAAACCTGTTTATTTCTGCGGTAAACAGGTTTATTTCCGCTGTAAACCTGTTTATTTCTGCTGTAAACATGTTTATTTTTGCAGTAAACATGTTTATTTCTGCTGTAAACATGTTTATTTCCGCTGTAAACATGTTTATTCATGCTGTAAACATGTTTATTCCTGCAGTAAACCTGTTTATTTCTGCTGTATACATGTTTATTGCTGCTGTAAACATGTTTATTCTGCTGTAAACATGTTCTTTTGTGCTGTAAACATGTTTATTCCTGCTGTAAACATGTTTATTTTAGCTGTAAACATGTCTATTCATGCTGTAAACATAGTTATATCTGCTGTGAACATGTTTATTCCTGCTGTAAACATGTTTATTTCCGCTGTAAACGGGTTTATTCCTGATGTAAACATGTTTATTCCGGCTGTAAAAATCTTTATTCCTGTTGTAAACAGGTTTATTTCAGCTATAAACATGTTTATTTCTACTGTAAACATGTTTATTTCTGCTGTAAACATGTTTATATCGGCTGAAAACATAGTTATATCTGCTGTAAGCATGTTTATTCCTGCTGTAAACATGTTTATTTCTGCTGTAAACATGTTTATTGCTGTTGTAAACATGTTTATTCTGCTGTAAACATGTTCTTTTGTGCTGTAAACATGTTTATTCCTGCTGTAAACATGTTTATTCCTGCTGTAAACATGTTTATTCCTGCTGTAAACATGTTTATTTCCGCTGTAAACGGGTTTATTCCTGATGTAAACATGTTTATTCCTGCTGTAAAAACTTTATTCCTGTTGTAAACAGGTTTATTTCAGCTATAAACATGTTTATTTCTACTGTAAACATGTTTATTTCTGCTGTAAACATGTTTATATCGGCTGAAAACATAGTTATATCTGCTGTAAGCATGTTTATTCCTGCTGTAAAAATCTTTATTCCTGTTGTAAACAGGTTTATTTCAGCTATAAACATGTTTATTTCTACTGTAAACATGTTTATTTCTGCTGTAAACATGTTTATTTCTGCTGTAAACATATTTATTGCTGTTGTAAACATGTTTATTCTGCTGTAAACATGTTCTTTTGTGCTGTAAACATGTTTATTCCTGCTGTAAACATGTTTATTCCTGTTGTAAACATGTTTATTCCTGCTGTAAACATGTTTTTTCCTGCAATAAACCTGTTTATTTCTGCGGTAAACAGGTTTATTTCCGCTGTAAACATGTTTATTTCTTCTGTAAACATGTTTATTTCTGCTGTAAACATGTTTATTTCTGCTGTAAACATTATTTTCCTGCAATAAACCTGTTTATTTCTGCGGTAAACAGGTTTATTTCCGCTGTAAACATGTTTATTTCTGCTGTAAACATGTTTATTTTTGCAGTAAACATGTTTATTTCTGCTGTAAACATGTTTATTTCCGCTGTAAACATGTTTATTCATGCTGTAAACATGTTTATTCCTGCAGTAAACCTGTTTATTTCTGCTGTATACATGTTTTTTGCTGCTGTAAACATGTTTATTCTGCTGTAAACATGTTCTTTTGTGCTGTAAACATGTTTATTCCTGCTGTAAACATGTTTATTCCTGCTGTAAGCATAGTTATATCTGCTGTAAACATGTTTATTCTTGCTGTAAATTTGTTTATTTCTGCTGTAAACATGTTTATTGCTGTTGTAAACATGTTTATTTCAGCTATAAACATGTTTATTTCTACTGTAAACATGTTTATTTCTGCTGTAAACATGTTTTTATCGGCTGAAAACATAGTTATATCTGCTGTAAGCATGTTTATTCCTGCTGTAAACATGTTTATTTCTGCTGTAAACATGTTTATTGCTGTTGTAAACATGTTTATTCTGCTGTAAACATGTTCTTTTGTGCTGTAAACATGTTTATTCCTGCTGTAAACATGTTTATTCCTGCTGTAAACATGTTTTTTCCTGCAATAAACCTCTTTATTTCTGCGGTAAACAGGTTTATTTCCGCTGTAAACATGTTTATTTCTGCTGTAAACATGTTTATTTCTGCTGTAAACATTATTTTCCTGCAATAAACCTGTTTATTTCTGCGGTAAACAGGTTTATTTCCGCTGTAAACATGTTTATTTCTGCTGTAAACATGTTTATTTCCGCTGTAAACATGTTTATTCATGCTGTAAACATGTTTATTCCTGCAGTAAACCTGTTTATTTCTGCTGTAAACATGTTTATTGCTGTTGTAAACATGTTTATTCTGCTGTAAACATGTTCTTTTGTGCTGTAAACATGTTTATTCCTGCTGTAAACATGTTTATTCCTGCTGTAAACATAGTTATATCTGCTGTAAACATGTTTATTCCTGCTGGAAATATGTTTATTTCTGCTGTAAACATGTTTATTCTTGCTGTAAATTTGTTTATTTCTGTTGTAAACATAGTTATATCTGCTGTAAACATGTTTATTCGTGCTGTAAACATGTTTTTTCCTGCTGTAAACATGTTTATTTGTGCTGTAAACATGTTTATTCCTGCTGTAAACATGTTTATTCCTGCGGTAAACATAGTTATATCTGCTTTAAACATGTTTATTCCTGCTGTAAACATGATTATTCCTGCTGTAAACAGGTTGATTTTTGCGGTAAACATATTTATTTCTCCTGTAAACATAGTAATATCTTCTGTAAACATGTTTATTACTGCTGAAAATAGGTTTATTTCTGCTGAAAACATGTTTTTTCATGCTGTAAACATAGTTATATCTGCTGTAAACATGTTTATTCCTGCAATAAACATGTTTATTTCTGCTGTAAACATGTTTATTCCTGCTGTAAACATGTTTATTCCTGCAGTAAACCTGTTTATTTCTGCTGTAAACATAGTTATATCTGCTGTAAACATGTTTATTTTAGCTGTAAACATGTTCTTTTGTGCTGTAAACATGTTTATTCCTGCTGTAAACATGTTTATTCCTGCTGTAAACATAGTTATATCTGCTGTAAACATGTTTATTCCTGCTGGAAATATGTTTATTTCTGCTGTAAACATGTTTATTCTTGCTGTAAATTTGTTTATTTCTGTTGTAAACATAGTTATATCTGCTGTAAACATGTTTATTCGTGCTGTAAACATGTTTTTTCCTGCTGTAAACATGTTTATTTGTGCTGTAAACATGTTTATTCCTGCTGTAAACATGTTTATTCCTGCGGTAAACATAGTTATATCTGCTTTAAACATGTTTATTCCTGCTGTAAACATGATTATTCCTGCTGTAAACAGGTTGATTTTTGCGGTAAACATATTTATTTCTCCTGTAAACATAGTAATATCTTCTGTAAACATGTTTATTACTGCTGAAAATAGGTTTATTTCTGCTGAAAACATGTTTTTTCATGCTGTAAACATAGTTATATCTGCTGTAAACATGTTTATTCCTGCAATAAACATGTTTATTTCTGCTGTAAACATGTTTATTCCTGCTGTAAACATGTTTATTCCTGCAGTAAACCTGTTTATTTCTGCTGTAAACATAGTTATATCTGCTGTAAACATGTTTATTTTAGCTGTGAACATGTTTATTTTTGCTGTAAACATGTTTATTCCTGCTGTAAACATGTTTATTCCTGCTGTAAGCATAGTTATATCTGCTGTAAACATGTTTATTCTTGCTGTAAATTTGTTTATTTCTGTTGTAAACATAGTTATATCTGCTGTAAACATGTTTATTCGTGCTGTAAACATGTTTATTCCTGCTGTAAACAGGTTTATTTGTGCTGTAAACATGTTTATATCGGCTGAAAACATAGTTATATCTGCTGTAAGCATGTTTATTCCTGCTGTGAACATGTTTATTTCCGCTGTAAACAGGTTTATTCCTGATGTAAACATGTTTATTCCAGCTGTAAAAATCTTTATTCCTGTTGTAAACAGGTTTATTTCAGCTATAAACATGTTTATTTCTACTGTAAACATGTTTATTTCTGCTGTAAACATGTTTATATCGGCTGAAAACATAGTTATATCTGCTGTAAGCATGTTTATTCCTGCTGTAAACATGTTTATTTCTGCTGTAAACATGTTTATTGCTGTTGTAAACATGTTTATTCCTGCTGTAAACATGTTTATTCCTGCTGTAAACATGTTTATTCCTGCTGTAAACATGTTTTTTCCTGCAATAAACCTCTTTATTTCTGCGGTAAACAGGTTTATTTCCGCTGTAAACATGTTTATTTCTGCTGTAAACATGTTTATTTCTGCTGTAAACATTATTTTCCTGCAATAAACCTGTTTATTTCTGCGGTAAACAGGTTTATTTCCGCTGTAAACATGTTTATTTCTGCTGTAAACATGTTTATTTCCGCTGTAAACATGTTTATTCATGCTGTAAACATGTTTATTCCTGCAGTAAACCTGTTTATTTCTGCTGTAAACATGTTTATTGCTGTTGTAAACATGTTTATTCTGCTGTAAACATGTTCTTTTGTGCTGTAAACATGTTTATTCCTGCTGTAAACATGTTTATTCCTGCTGTAAACATAGTTATATCTGCTGTAAACATGTTTATTCCTGCTGGAAATATGTTTATTTCTGCTGTAAACATGTTTATTCCTGCTGTAAATTTGTTTATTTCTGTTGTAAACATAGTTATATCTGCTGTAAAGATGTTTATTCGTGCTGTAAACATGTTTATTCCTGCTGTAAACATGTTTATTTGTGCTGTAAACATGTTTATTCCTGCTGTAAACATGTTTATTTCTGCTGAAAACAGTTATATCTGCTGTGAACATGTTTTTTCCTGCTGTAAACATGTTTATTTCTGCTGAAAACAGTTATATCTGCTGTAAACATGTTTATTCCTGCTGTAAACATGTTTATTTCTGCTGTAAACATTTTATTCCTGCTGTAAACATGTTTAATTCTGCTGTAAACATGTTTATTTCTGCTGTAAACAGGTTTATTCCTGCGGTAAACATAGTTATATCTGCTTTAAACATGTTTATTCCTGCTGTAAACATGATTATTCCTGCTGTAAACAGGTTGATTTTTGCGGTAAACATATTTATTTCTCCTGTAAACATAGTAATATCTTCTGTAAACATATTTATTCCTGCTGAAAATAGGTTTATTTCTGCTGAAAACATGTTTTTTCATGCTGTAAACATAGTTATATCTGCTGTAAACATGTTTATTCCTGCAATAAACATGTTTATTTCTGCTGTAAACATGTTTATTCCTGCTGTAAACATGTTTATTCCTGCTGTAAACATGTTTATTTCTGCTGTAAACATGTTTATTTCTGCTGTAAACATGTTTTTTCCTGCAATAAACCTGTTTATTTCTGCGGTAAACATGTTTATTTCCGCTGTAAACATGTTTATTTCTGCTGTAAACATGTTTATTTTTGCAGTAAACATGTTTATTTCTGCTGTAAACATGTTTATTTCCGCTGTAAACATGTTTATTCATGCTGTAAACATGTTTATTCCTGCAGTAAACCTGTTTATTTCTGCTGTAAACATAGTTATATCTGCTGTAAACATGTTTATTTTAGCTGTGAACATGTTTATTTTTGCTGTAAACATGTTTATTCCTGCTGTAAATGTGTTTAATTCTGCTGTAAACATGTTCTTTTGTGTTGTAAACATGTTTATTCCTGCTGTAAACATGTTTAATTCTGCTGTAAACATGTTCTTTTGTGCTGTTAACATGTTTATTGCTGCTGTAAACATGTTTATTCCTGCTGTAAACATGTTTATTTCTGCTGTAAACATGTTTATTCCTACTGTAAAAGTGTTTAATTCTGCTGTAAACATGTTCTTTTGTGCTCTAAACATGTTTATTCCTGCTGTAAACATGTTTAATTCTGCTGTAAACATGTTCTTTTGTGCTGTTAACATGTTTATTCCTGCTGTAAACAGGTTTATTCCTTCTGTAAACATGTTTATTTCTGCTGTTAACTTGTTCATTTCTGCTGTAAACATGTTTATTCCTGCAGTAAACATGTTTATTCCTTCTGAAAACATGTTTATTTCTGCTGTAAACATGTTTATTTATGCTGCAAACATGTTTATTCCTACTGTAAACAGGTTTATTTCTGCTGTAAACATGTTTATTCTTGCTGTAAACATGTTTATTCCTTCTGTAAACAGGTTTTTTTCTGCTGTAAACATGTTTATTTATGCTGTAAACATGTTTATTTTAGCTGTAAACATGTCTATTCATGCTGTAAACATAGTTATATCTGCTGTGAACATGTTTATTCCTGCTGTAAACATGTTTATTTCCGCTGTAAACGGGTTTATTCCTGATGTAAACATGTTTATTCCTGCTGTAAAAACTTTATTCCTGTTGTAAACAGGTTTATTTCAGCTATAAACATGTTTATTTCTACTGTAAACATGTTTATTTCTGCTGTAAACATGTTTATATCGGCTGAAAACATAGTTATATCTGCTGTAAGCATGTTTATTCCTGCTGTAAAAATCTTTATTCCTGTTGTAAACAGGTTTATTTCAGCTATAAACATGTTTATTTCTACTGTAAACATGTTTATTTCTGCTGTAAACATTTTTATATCGGCTGAAAACATAGTTATATCTGCTGTAAGCATGTTTATTCCTGCTGTAAACGTGTTTATTTCTGCTGTAAACATGTTTATTGCTGTTGTAAACATGTTTATTCTGCTGTAAACATGTTCTTTTGTGCTGTAAACATGTTTATTCCTGCTGCAAACATGTTTATTCCTGCTGTAAACATGTTAATTCCTGCTGTAAACATTTTTTTCCTGCAATAAACCTGTTTATTTTTGCGGTATACAGGTTTATTTCCGCTGTAAACATGTTTATTTCTGCTGTAAACATGTTTATTTTTGCAGTAAACATGTTTATTTCTGCTGTAAACATGTTTATTTCCGCTGTAAACATTTTTATTCATGCTGTAAACATGTTTATTCCTGCAGTAAACCTGTTTATTTCTGCTGTAAACATAGTTATATCTGCTGTAAACATGTTTATTTTAGCTGTGAACATGTTTATTTTTGCTGTAAACATGTTTATTCCTGCTGTAAATGTGTTTAATTCTGCTGTAAACATGTTCTTTTGTGTTGTAAACATGTTTATTCCTGCTGTAAACATGTTTAATTCTGCTGTAAACATGTTCTTTTGTGCTGTTAACATGTTTATTCCTGCTGTAAACATGTTTATTCCTGCTGTAAACATGTTTATTTCTGCTGTAAACATGTTTATTCCTACTGTAAAAGTGTTTAATTCTGCTGTAAACATGTTCTTTTGTGCTGTTAACATGTTTATTCCTGCTGTAAACAGGTTTATTCCTTCTGTAAACAGGTTTATTTCTGCTGTTAACTTGTTCATTTCTGCTGTAAACATGTTTATTCCTGCAGTAAACCTGTTTATTCCTTCTGAAAACATGTTTATTTCTGCTGTAAACATGTTTATTTATGCTGCAAACATGTTTATTCCTACTGTAAACAGGTTTATTTCTGCTGTAAACATGTTTATGTTTGCTGTAAACAGGTTTATTTCTGCTGTAAACATAGTTATATCTGCTGTAAACATGTTTATTCCTGTTGTAAACATGTTTATTCCTGCTGTAAACAGTTATATCTGCTGTAAACATGTTTATTCTTGCTGTAAACATGTTTATTCCTTCTGTAAACAGGTTTATTTGTGCTGTAAACATGTTTATGCTGTAAACATGTTTATTTTAGCTGTAAACATGTCTATTCATGCTGTAAACATAGTTATATCTGCTGTGAACATGTTTATTCCTGCTGTAAACATGTTTATTTCCGCTGTAAACGGGTTTATTCCTGATGTAAACATGTTTATTCCTGCTGTAAAAACTTTATTCCTGTTGTAAACAGGTTTATTTCAGCTATAAACATGTTTATTTCTACTGTAAACATGTTTATTTCTGCTGTAAACATGTTTATATCGGCTGAAAACATAGTTATATCTGCTGTAAGCATGTTTATTCCTGCTGTAAAAATCTTTATTCCTGTTGTAAACAGGTTTATTTCAGCTATAAACATGTTTATTTCTACTGTAAACATGTTTATTTCTGCGGTAAACATTTTTATATCGGCTGAAAACATAGTTATATCTGCTGTAAGCATGTTTATTCCTGCTGTAAACGTGTTTATTTCTGCTGTAAACATGTTTATTGCTGTTGTAAACATGTTCATTCTGCTGTAAACATGTTCTTTTGTGCTGTAAACATGTTTATTCCTGCTGTAAACATGTTTATTTCTGCTGTAAACATAGTTATATCTGCTGTAAACATGTTTATTCCTGCTGTAAATATGTTTATTTCTCCTGTAAACATGTTTATTCTTGCTGTAAATTTGTTTATTTCTGTTGTAAACATAGTTATATCTGCTGTAAACATGTTTATTCCTGCTGTAAACATGTTTATTCCTGCTGTAAACAGGTTTATTTCAGCTATAAACATGTTTATTTCTACTGTAAACATGTTTATTTCTGCTGTAAACATGTTTATATTGGCTGAAAACATAGTTATATCTGCTGTAAGCATGTTTATTCCTGCTGTAAACATGTTTTTTTGTGCTGTAAACATGTTTATTCCTGCTGTAAACATGTTTATTTCTGCTGAAAACAGTTATATCTGCTGTAAACATCTTTATTCCTGCTGTAAACATGTTTATTTCTGCTGAAAACAGTTATATCTGCTGTAAACATGTTTATTCCTGCTGTAAACATGTTTATTTCTGCTGTAAACATTTAATTCCTGCTGTAAACATGTTTATTTCAGCTATAAACATGTTTATTTCTACTGTAAACATGTTTATTTCTGCTGAAAACAGTTATATCTGCTGTAAACATGTTTATTCCTGCTGTAAACATGTTTATTTCTGCTGTAAACATTTCATTCCTGCTGTAAACATGTTTATTCCTGCTGTAAACATGTTTATTTCTGCTGTAAACATTTCATTCCTGCTGTAAACATGTTTTTTCCTGCTGTAAACATGTTTAATTCTGCTGTAAACATGTTCTTTTGTGCTGTTAACATGTTTATTCCTGCTGTAAACATGTTTATTTCAGCTATAAACATGTTTATTTCTGCTGAAAACATAGTTATATCTGCTGTAAACATGTTGATTCCTGCTGTAAACATGTGTATTTCTGCTGTAAACATGTTTATTCCTGCTGTAAACATGTTTTTTTGTGCTGTAAACATGTTTATTCTTGCTGTAAACATGTTTATTCCTGCTGTAAACATGTTTATTTCTGCTGAAAACAGTTATATCTGCTGTAAACATGTTTATTCCTGCTGTAAACATGTTTATTTCTGCTGTAAACATTTCATTCCTGCTGTAAACATGTTTATTCCTGCTGTAAACATGTTTATTTCTGCTGTAAACATTTCATTCCTGCTGTAAACATGTTTATTCCTGCTGTAAACATGTTTATTTCTGCTGAAAACAGTTATATCTGCTGTAAACATGTTTATTTCAGCTATAAACATGTTTATTTCTGCTGAAAACATAGTTATATCTGCTGTAAACATGTTTATTCCTGCTGTAAACATGTTTATTCCTGCTGTAAACATGTTTTTTGTGCTGTAAACATGTTTATTCCTGCTGTAAACATGTTTATGTCTGCTGAAAACAGTTATATCTGCTGTAAACATGTTTATTCCTGCTGTAAACATGTTTATTTCTGCTGAAAAAAGTTATATCTGCTGTAAACATGTTTATTTCTGCTGAAAACAGTTATATCTGCTGTAAACATGTTTATTCCTGCTGTAAACATGTTTATTTCTGCTGTAAACATTTTATTCCTGCTGTAAACATGTTTAATTCTGC
The DNA here is from genome assembly GCF_933228915.1 of Telmatherina bonti. Taxonomy (NCBI): domain Eukaryota; kingdom Metazoa; phylum Chordata; class Actinopteri; order Atheriniformes; family Telmatherinidae; genus Telmatherina; species Telmatherina bonti. The sequence continues at coordinate 99,507 of NC_136617.1, forward strand.
TGTAAACATGTTTATTTCGGCTGTAAACAGGTTTATTCCTGCGGTAAACATAGTTATATCTGCTTTAAACATGTTTATTCCTGCTGTAAACATGATTATTCCTGCTGTAAACAGGTTGATTTTTGCGGTAAACATATTTATTTCTCCTGTAAACATAGTAATATCTGCTGTAAACATGTTTATTCCTGCTGTAAACATGTTTATTTCTGCTGTAAACATGTTTATTTCTGCTGTAAACATGTTTTTTCCTGCAATAAACCTGTTTATTTCTGCGGTAAACAGGTTTATTTCCGCTGTAAACATGTTTATTTCTGCTGTAAACATGTTTATTTTAGCTGTGAACATGTTTATTTTTGCTGTAAACATGTTTATTCCTGCTGTAAACATGTTTATTCCTGCTGTAAGCATAGTTATATCTGCTGTAAACATGTTTATTCTTGCTGTAAATTTGTTTATTTCTGTTGTAAACATAGTTATATCTGCTGTAAACATGTTTATTCGTGCTGTAAACATGTTTATTCCTGCTGTAAACAGGTTTATTTGTGCTGTAAACATGTTTATTTCTGCTGTAAACATGTTTATTTTAGCCCTAAACATGTCTATTCATGCTGTAAACATAGTTATATCTGCTGTGAACATGTTTATTCCTGCTGTAAACATGTTTATTTCCGCTGTAAACAGGTTTATTCCTGATGTAAACATGTTTATTCCAGCTGTAAAAATCTTTATTCCTGTTGTAAACAGGTTTATTTCAGCTATAAACATGTTTATTTCTACTGTAAACATGTTTATTTCTGCTGTAAACATGTTTATATCGGCTGAAAACATAGTTATATCTGCTGTAAGCATGTTTATTCCTGCTGTAAACATGTTTATTTCTGCTGTAAACATGTTTATTGCTGTTGTAAACATGTTTATTCTGCTGTAAACATGTTCTTTTGTGCTGTAAACATGTTTATTCCTGCTGTAAACATGTTTATTCCTGCTGTAAACATGTTTATTCCTGCTGTAAACATGTTTTTTCCTGCAATAAACCTCTTTATTTCTGCGGTAAACAGGTTTATTTCCGCTGTAAACATGTTTATTTCTGCTGTAAACATGTTTATTTCTGCTGTAAACATTATTTTCCTGCAATAAACCTGTTTATTTCTGCGGTAAACAGGTTTATTTCCGCTGTAAACATGTTTATTTCTGCTGTAAACATGTTTATTTCCGCTGTAAACATGTTTATTCATGCTGTAAACATGTTTATTCCTGCAGTAAACCTGTTTATTTCTGCTGTAAACATGTTTATTGCTGTTGTAAACATGTTTATTCTGCTGTAAACATGTTCTTTTGTGCTGTAAACATGTTTATTCCTGCTGTAAACATGTTTATTCCTGCTGTAAACATAGTTATATCTGCTGTAAACATGTTTATTCCTGCTGGAAATATGTTTATTTCTGCTGTAAACATGTTTATTCCTGCTGTAAATTTGTTTATTTCTGTTGTAAACATAGTTATATCTGCTGTAAACATGTTTATTCGTGCTGTAAACATGTTTATTCCTGCTGTAAACATGTTTATTTGTGCTGTAAACATGTTTATTCCTGCTGTAAACATGTTTATTTCTGCTGAAAACAGTTATATCTGCTGTGAACATGTTTTTTCCTGCTGTAAACATGTTTATTTCTGCTGAAAACATGTTTATTTCTGCTGAAAACAGTTATATCTGCTGTAAACATGTTTTTTCCTGCTGTAAACATGTTTATTTCTGCTGTAAACATTTTATTCCTGCTGTAAACATGTTTAATTCTGCTGTAAACATGTTTATTTCTGCTGTAAACAGGTTTATTCCTGCGGTAAACATAGTTATATCTGCTTTAAACATGTTTATTCCTGCTGTAAACATGATTATTCCTGCTGTAAACAGGTTGATTTTTGCGGTAAACATATTTATTTCTCCTGTAAACATAGTAATATCTTCTGTAAACATATTTATTCCTGCTGAAAATAGGTTTATTTCTGCAGAAAACATGTTTTTTCATGCTGTAAACATAGTTATATCTGCTGTAAACATGTTTATTCCTGCAATAAACATGTTTATTTCTGCTGTAAACATGTTTATTCCTGCTGTAAACATGTTTATTCCTGCTGTAAACATGTTTATTTCTGCTGTAAACATGTTTATTTCTGCTGTAAACATGTTTTTTCCTGCAATAAACCTGTTTATTTCTGCGGTAAACATGTTTATTTCCGCTGTAAACATGTTTATTTCTGCTGTAAACATGTTTATTTTTGCAGTAAACATGTTTATTTCTGCTGTAAACATGTTTATTTCCGCTGTAAACATGTTTATTCATGCTGTAAACATGTTTATTCCTGCAGTAAACCTGTTTATTTCTGCTGTAAACATAGTTATATCTGCTGTAAACATGTTTATTTTAGCTGTGAACATGTTTATTTTTGCTGTAAACATGTTTATTCCTGCTGTAAATGTGTTTAATTCTGCTGTAAACATGTTCTTTTGTGTTGTAAACATGTTTATTCCTGCTGTAAACATGTTTAATTCTGCTGTAAACATGTTCTTTTGTGCTGTTAACATGTTTATTGCTGCTGTAAACATGTTTATTCCTGCTGTAAACATGTTTATTTCTGCTGTAAACATGTTTATTTCTGCTGTAAACATAGTTATATCTGCTGTAAACATGTTTATTCCTGCTGTAAATATGTTTATTTCTCCTGTAAACATGTTTATTCTTGCTGTAAATTTGTTTATTTCTGCTGAAAACAGTTATATCTGCTGTAAACATCTTTATTCCTGCTGTAAACATGTTTATTTCTGCTGAAAACAGTTATATCTGCTGTAAACATGTTTATTCCTGCTGTAAACATGTTTATTTCTGCTGTAAACATTTAATTCCTGCTGTAAACATGTTTATTTCAGCTATAAACATGTTTATTTCTACTGTAAACATGTTTATTTCTGCTGAAAACAGTTATATCTGCTGTAAACATGTTTATTCCTGCTGTAAACATGTTTATTTCTGCTGTAAACATTTCATTCCTGCTGTAAACATGTTTATTCCTGCTGTAAACATGTTTATTTCTGCTGTAAACATTTCATTCCTGCTGTAAACATGTTTTTTCCTGCTGTAAACATGTTTAATTCTGCTGTAAACATGTTCTTTTGTGCTGTTAACATGTTTATTCCTGCTGTAAACATGTTTATTTCAGCTATAAACATGTTTATTTCTGCTGAAAACATAGTTATATCTGCTGTAAACATGTTGATTCCTGCTGTAAACATGTGTATTTCTGCTGTAAACATGTTTATTCCTGCTGTAAACATGTTTTTTTGTGCTGTAAACATGTTTATTCTTGCTGTAAACATGTTCATTCCTGCTGTAAACATGTTTATTTCTGCTGAAAACAGTTATATCTGCTGTAAACATGTTTATTCCTGCTGTAAACATGTTTATTTCTGCTGTAAACATTTCATTCCTGCTGTAAACATGTTTATTCCTGCTGTAAACATGTTTATTTCTGCTGTAAACATTTCATTCCTGCTGTAAACATGTTTATTCCTGCTGTAAACATGTTTATTTCTGCTGAAAACAGTTATATCTGCTGTAAACATGTTTATTTCAGCTATAAACATGTTTATTTCTGCTGAAAACATAGTTATATCTGCTGTAAACATGTTTATTCCTGCTGTAAACATGTTTATTCCTGCTGTAAACATGTTTTTTGTGCTGTAAACATGTTTATTCCTGCTGTAAACATGTTTATGTCTGCTGAAAACAGTTATATCTGCTGTAAACATGTTTATTCCTGCTGTAAACATGTTTATTTCTGCTGAAAAAAGTTATATCTGCTGTAAACATGTTTATTTCTGCTGAAAACAGTTATATCTGCTGTAAACATGTTTATTCCTGCTGTAAACATGTTTATTTCTGCTGTAAACATTTTATTCCTGCTGTAAACATGTTTAATTCTGCTGTAAACATGTTTATTTCGGCTGTAAACAGGTTTATTCCTGCGGTAAACATAGTTATATCTGCTTTAAACATGTTTATTCCTGCTGTAAACATGATTATTCCTGCTGTAAACAGGTTGATTTTTGCGGTAAACATATTTATTTCTCCTGTAAACATAGTAATATCTGCTGTAAACATGTTTATTCCTGCTGTAAACATGTTTATTTCTGCTGTAAACATGTTTATTTCTGCTGTAAACATGTTTTTTCCTGCAATAAACCTGTTTATTTCTGCGGTAAACAGGTTTATTTCCGCTGTAAACATGTTTATTTCTGCTGTAAACATGTTTATTTTAGCTGTGAACATGTTTATTTTTGCTGTAAACATGTTTATTCCTGCTGTAAACATGTTTATTCCTGCTGTAAGCATAGTTATATCTGCTGTAAACATGTTTATTCTTGCTGTAAATTTGTTTATTTCTGTTGTAAACATAGTTATATCTGCTGTAAACATGTTTATTCGTGCTGTAAACATGTTTATTCCTGCTGTAAACAGGTTTATTTGTGCTGTAAACATGTTTATTTCTGCTGTAAACATGTTTATTTTAGCCCTAAACATGTCTATTCATGCTGTAAACATAGTTATATCTGCTGTGAACATGTTTATTCCTGCTGTAAACATGTTTATTTCCGCTGTAAACAGGTTTATTCCTGATGTAAACATGTTTATTCCAGCTGTAAAAATCTTTATTCCTGTTGTAAACAGGTTTATTTCAGCTATAAACATGTTTATTTCTACTGTAAACATGTTTATTTCTGCTGTAAACATGTTTATATCGGCTGAAAACATAGTTATATCTGCTGTAAGCATGTTTATTCCTGCTGTAAACATGTTTATTTCTGCTGTAAACATGTTTATTGCTGTTGTAAACATGTTTATTCTGCTGTAAACATGTTCTTTTGTGCTGTAAACATGTTTATTCCTGCTGTAAACATGTTTATTCCTGCTGTAAACATGTTTATTCCTGCTGTAAACATGTTTTTTCCTGCAATAAACCTCTTTATTTCTGCGGTAAACAGGTTTATTTCCGCTGTAAACATGTTTATTTCTGCTGTAAACATGTTTATTTCTGCTGTAAACATTATTTTCCTGCAATAAACCTGTTTATTTCTGCGGTAAACAGGTTTATTTCCGCTGTAAACATGTTTATTTCTGCTGTAAACATGTTTATTTCCGCTGTAAACATGTTTATTCATGCTGTAAACATGTTTATTCCTGCAGTAAACCTGTTTATTTCTGCTGTAAACATGTTTATTGCTGTTGTAAACATGTTTATTCTGCTGTAAACATGTTCTTTTGTGCTGTAAACATGTTTATTCCTGCTGTAAACATGTTTATTCCTGCTGTAAACATAGTTATATCTGCTGTAAACATGTTTATTCCTGCTGGAAATATGTTTATTTCTGCTGTAAACATGTTTATTCCTGCTGTAAATTTGTTTATTTCTGTTGTAAACATAGTTATATCTGCTGTAAACATGTTTATTCGTGCTGTAAACATGTTTATTCCTGCTGTAAACATGTTTATTTGTGCTGTAAACATGTTTATTCCTGCTGTAAACATGTTTATTTCTGCTGAAAACAGTTATATCTGCTGTGAACATGTTTTTTCCTGCTGTAAACATGTTTATTTCTGCTGAAAACATGTTTATTTCTGCTGAAAACAGTTATATCTGCTGTAAACATGTTTATTTCTGCTGAAAACAGTTATATCTGCTGTGAACATGTTTTTTCCTGCTGTAAACATGTTTATTTCTGCTGAAAACATGTTTATTTCTGCTGAAAACAGTTATATCTGCTGTAAACATGTTTATTCCTGCTGTAAACATGTTTATTTCTGCTGTAAACATTTTATTCCTGCTGTAAACATGTTTAATTCTGCTGTAAACATGTTTATTTCTGCTGTAAACAGGTTTATTCCTGCGGTAAACATAGTTATATCTGCTTTAAACATGTTTATTCCTGCTGTAAACATGATTATTCCTGCTGTAAACAGGTTGATTTTTGCGGTAAACATATTTATTTCTCCTGTAAACATAGTAATATCTTCTGTAAACATATTTATTCCTGCTGAAAATAGGTTTATTTCTGCAGAAAACATGTTTTTTCATGCTGTAAACATAGTTATATCTGCTGTAAACATGTTTATTCCTGCAATAAACATGTTTATTTCTGCTGTAAACATGTTTATTCCTGCTGTAAACATGTTTATTCCTGCTGTAAACATGTTTATTTCTGCTGTAAACATGTTTATTTCTGCTGTAAACATGTTTTTTCCTGCAATAAACCTGTTTATTTCTGCGGTAAACATGTTTATTTCCGCTGTAAACATGTTTATTTCTGCTGTAAACATGTTTATTTTTGCAGTAAACATGTTTATTTCTGCTGTAAACATGTTTATTTCCGCTGTAAACATGTTTATTCATGCTGTAAACATGTTTATTCCTGCAGTAAACCTGTTTATTTCTGCTGTAAACATAGTTATATCTGCTGTAAACATGTTTATTTTAGCTGTGAACATGTTTATTTTTGCTGTAAACATGTTTATTCCTGCTGTAAATGTGTTTAATTCTGCTGTAAACATGTTCTTTTGTGTTGTAAACATGTTTATTCCTGCTGTAAACATGTTTAATTCTGCTGTAAACATGTTCTTTTGTGCTGTTAACATGTTTATTGCTGCTGTAAACATGTTTATTCCTGCTGTAAACATGTTTATTTCTGCTGTAAACATGTTTATTTCTGCTGTAAACATAGTTATATCTGCTGTAAACATGTTTATTCCTGCTGTAAATATGTTTATTTCTCCTGTAAACATGTTTATTCTTGCTGTAAATTTGTTTATTTCTGTTGTAAACATAGTTATATCTGCTGTAAACATGTTTATTCCTGCTGTAAACATGTTTATTCCTGCTGTAAACAGGTTTATTTCAGCTATAAACATGTTTATTTCTACTGTAAACATGTTTATTTCTGCTGTAAACATGTTTATATTGGCTGAAAACATAGTTATATCTGCTGTAAGCATGTTTATTCCTGCTGTAAACATGTTTTTTTGTGCTGTAAACATGTTTATTCCTGCTGTAAACATGTTTATTTCTGCTGAAAACAGTTATATCTGCTGTAAACATCTTTATTCCTGCTGTAAACATGTTTATTTCTGCTGAAAACAGTTATATCTGCTGTAAACATGTTTATTCCTGCTGTAAACATGTTTATTTCTGCTGTAAACATTTAATTCCTGCTGTAAACATGTTTATTTCAGCTATAAACATGTTTATTTCTACTGTAAACATGTTTATTTCTGCTGAAAACAGTTATATCTGCTGTAAACATGTTTATTCCTGCTGTAAACATGTTTATTTCTGCTGTAAACATTTCATTCCTGCTGTAAACATGTTTATTCCTGCTGTAAACATGTTTATTTCTGCTGTAAACATTTCATTCCTGCTGTAAACATGTTTTTTCCTGCTGTAAACATGTTTAATTCTGCTGTAAACATGTTCTTTTGTGCTGTTAACATGTTTATTCCTGCTGTAAACATGTTTATTTCAGCTATAAACATGTTTATTTCTGCTGAAAACATAGTTATATCTGCTGTAAACATGTTGATTCCTGCTGTAAACATGTGTATTTCTGCTGTAAACATGTTTATTCCTGCTGTAAACATGTTTTTTTGTGCTGTAAACATGTTTATTCTTGCTGTAAACATGTTTATTCCTGCTGTAAACATGTTTATTTCTGCTGAAAACAGTTATATCTGCTGTAAACATGTTTATTCCTGCTGTAAACATGTTTATTTCTGCTGTAAACATTTCATTCCTGCTGTAAACATGTTTATTCCTGCTGTAAACATGTTTATTTCTGCTGTAAACATTTCATTCCTGCTGTAAACATGTTTATTCCTGCTGTAAACATGTTTATTTCTGCTGAAAACAGTTATATCTGCTGTAAACATGTTTATTTCAGCTATAAACATGTTTATTTCTGCTGAAAACATAGTTATATCTGCTGTAAACATGTTTATTCCTGCTGTAAACATGTTTATTCCTGCTGTAAACATGTTTTTTTGTGCTGTAAACATGTTTATTCCTGCTGTAAACATGTTTATGTCTGCTGAAAACAGTTATATCTGCTGTAAACATGTTTATTCCTGCTGTAAACATGTTTATTTCTGCTGAAAAAAGTTATATCTGCTGTAAACATGTTTATTTCTGCTGAAAACAGTTATATCTGCTGTAAACATGTTTATTCCTGCTGTAAACATGTTTATTTCTGCTGTAAACATTTTATTCCTGCTGTAAACATGTTTAATTCTGCTGTAAACATGTTTATTTCGGCTGTAAACAGGTTTATTCCTGCGGTAAACATAGTTATATCTGCTTTAAACATGTTTATTCCTGCTGTAAACATGATTATTCCTGCTGTAAACAGGTTGATTTTTGCGGTAAACATATTTATTTCTCCTGTAAACATAGTAATATCTGCTGTAAACATGTTTATTCCTGCTGTAAACATGTTTATTTCTGCTGTAAACATGTTTATTTCTGCTGTAAACATGTTTTTTCCTGCAATAAACCTGTTTATTTCTGCGGTAAACAGGTTTATTTCCGCTGTAAACATGTTTATTTCTGCTGTAAACATGTTTATTTTAGCTGTGAACATGTTTATTTTTGCTGTAAACATGTTTATTCCTGCTGTAAACATGTTTATTCCTGCTGTAAGCATAGTTATATCTGCTGTAAACATGTTTATTCTTGCTGTAAATTTGTTTATTTCTGTTGTAAACATAGTTATATCTGCTGTAAACATGTTTATTCGTGCTGTAAACATGTTTATTCCTGCTGTAAACAGGTTTATTTGTGCTGTAAACATGTTTATTTCTGCTGTAAACATGTTTATTTTAGCCCTAAACATGTCTATTCATGCTGTAAACATAGTTATATCTGCTGTGAACATGTTTATTCCTGCTGTAAACATGTTTATTTCCGCTGTAAACAGGTTTATTCCTGATGTAAACATGTTTATTCCAGCTGTAAAAATCTTTATTCCTGTTGTAAACAGGTTTATTTCAGCTATAAACATGTTTATTTCTACTGTAAACATGTTTATTTCTGCTGTAAACATGTTTATATCGGCTGAAAACATAGTTATATCTGCTGTAAGCATGTTTATTCCTGCTGTAAACATGTTTATTTCTGCTGTAAACATGTTTATTGCTGTTGTAAACATGTTTATTCTGCTGTAAACATGTTCTTTTGTGCTGTAAACATGTTTATTCCTGCTGTAAACATGTTTATTCCTGCTGTAAACATGTTTATTCCTGCTGTAAACATGTTTTTTCCTGCAATAAACCTCTTTATTTCTGCGGTAAACAGGTTTATTTCCGCTGTAAACATGTTTATTTCTGCTGTAAACATGTTTATTTCTGCTGTAAACATTATTTTCCTGCAATAAACCTGTTTATTTCTGCGGTAAACAGGTTTATTTCCGCTGTAAACATGTTTATTTCTGCTGTAAACATGTTTATTTCCGCTGTAAACATGTTTATTCATGCTGTAAACATGTTTATTCCTGCAGTAAACCTGTTTATTTCTGCTGTAAACATGTTTATTGCTGTTGTAAACATGTTTATTCTGCTGTAAACATGTTCTTTTGTGCTGTAAACATGTTTATTCCTGCTGTAAACATGTTTATTCCTGCTGTAAACATAGTTATATCTGCTGTAAACATGTTTATTCCTGCTGGAAATATGTTTATTTCTGCTGTAAACATGTTTATTCCTGCTGTAAATTTGTTTATTTCTGTTGTAAACATAGTTATATCTGCTGTAAACATGTTTATTCGTGCTGTAAACATGTTTATTCCTGCTGTAAACATGTTTATTTGTGCTGTAAACATGTTTATTCCTGCTGTAAACATGTTTATTTCTGCTGAAAACAGTTATATCTGCTGTGAACATGTTTTTTCCTGCTGTAAACATGTTTATTTCTGCTGAAAACATGTTTATTTCTGCTGAAAACAGTTATATCTGCTGTAAACATGTTTATTCCTGCTGTAAACATGTTTATTTCTGCTGTAAACATTTTATTCCTGCTGTAAACATGTTTAATTCTGCTGTAAACATGTTTATTTCTGCTGTAAACAGGTTTATTCCTGCGGTAAACATAGTTATATCTGCTTTAAACATGTTTATTCCTGCTGTAAACATGATTATTCCTGCTGTAAACAGGTTGATTTTTGCGGTAAACATATTTATTTCTCCTGTAAACATAGTAATATCTTCTGTAAACATATTTATTCCTGCTGAAAATAGGTTTATTTCTGCAGAAAACATGTTTTTTCATGCTGTAAACATAGTTATATCTGCTGTAAACATGTTTATTCCTGCAATAAACATGTTTATTTCTGCTGTAAACATGTTTATTCCTGCTGTAAACATGTTTATTCCTGCTGTAAACATGTTTATTTCTGCTGTAAACATGTTTATTTCTGCTGTAAACATGTTTTTTCCTGCAATAAACCTGTTTATTTCTGCGGTAAACATGTTTATTTCCGCTGTAAACATGTTTATTTCTGCTGTAAACATGTTTATTTTTGCAGTAAACATGTTTATTTCTGCTGTAAACATGTTTATTTCCGCTGTAAACATGTTTATTCATGCTGTAAACATGTTTATTCCTGCAGTAAACCTGTTTATTTCTGCTGTAAACATAGTTATATCTGCTGTAAACATGTTTATTTTAGCTGTGAACATGTTTATTTTTGCTGTAAACATGTTTATTCCTGCTGTAAATGTGTTTACTTCTGCTGTAAACATGTTCTTTTGTGTTGTAAACATGTTTATTCCTGCTGTAAACATGTTTAATTCTGCTGTAAACATGTTCTTTTGTGCTGTTAACATGTTTATTGCTGCTGTAAACATGTTTATTCCTGCTGTAAACATGTTTATTTCTGCTGTAAACATGTTTATTCCTACTGTAAAAGTGTTTAATTCTGCTGTAAACATGTTCTTTTGTGCTCTAAACATGTTTATTCCTGCTGTAAACATGTTTAATTCTGCTGTAAACATGTTCTTTTGTGCTGTTAACATGTTTATTCCTGCTGTAAACAGGTTTATTCCTTCTGTAAACATGTTTATTTCTGCTGTTAACTTGTTCATTTCTGCTGTAAACATGTTTATTCCTGCAGTAAACATGTTTATTACTTCTGAAAACATGTTTATTTCTGCTGTAAACATGTTTATTTATGCTGCAAACATGTTTATTCCTACTGTAAACAGGTTTATTTCTGCTGTAAACATGTTTATGTTTGCTGTAAACAGGTTTACTTCTGCTGTAAACATAGTTATATCTGCTGTAAACATGTTTATTCCTGCTGTAAACAGTTATATCTGCTGTAAACATGTTTATTCTTGCTGTAAACATGTTTATTCCTTCTGTAAACAGGTTTATTTCTGCTGTAAACATGTTTATTTATGCTGTAAACATGTTTATTTTAGCTGTAAACATGTCTATTCATGCTGTAAACATAGTTATATCTGCTGTGAACATGTTTATTCCTGCTGTAAACATGTTTATTTCCGCTGTAAACGGGTTTATTCCTGATGTAAACATGTTTATTCCTGCTGTAAAAACTTTATTCCTGTTGTAAACAGGTTTATTTAAGCTATAAACATGTTTATTTCTACTGTAAACATGTTTATTTCTGCTGTAAACATGTTTATATCGGCTGAAAACATAGTTATATCTGCTGTAAGCATGTTTATTCCTGCTGTAAAAATCTTTATTCCTGTTGTAAACAGGTTTATTTCAGCTATAAACATGTTTATTTCTACTGTAAACATGTTTATTTCTGCTGTAAACATTTTTATATCGGCTGAAAACATAGTTATATCTGCTGTAAGCATGTTTATTCCTGCTGTAAACGTGTTTATTTCTGCTGTAAACATGTTTATTGCTGTTGTAAACATGTTTATTCTGCTGTAAACATGTTCTTTTGTGCTGTAAACATGTTTATTCCTGCTGTAAACATGTTTATTCCTGCTGTAAACATGTTAATTCCTGCTGTAAACATTTTTTTCCTGCAATAAACCTGTTTATTTTTGCGGTATACAGGTTTATTTCCGCTGTAAACATGTTTATTTCTGCTGTAAACATGTTTATTTTTGCAGTAAACATGTTTATTTCTGCTGTAAACATGTTTATTTCCGCTGTAAACATTTTTATTCATGCTGTAAACATGTTTATTCCTGCAGTAAACCTGTTTATTTCTGCTGTAAACATAGTTATATCTGCTGTAAACATGTTTATTTTAGCTGTGAACATGTTTATTTTTGCTGTAAACATGTTTATTCCTGCTGTAAATGTGTTTAATTCTGCTGTAAACATGTTCTTTTGTGTTGTAAACATGTTTATTCCTGCTGTAAACATGTTTAATTCTGCTGTAAACATGTTCTTTTGTGCTGTTAACATGTTTATTCCTGCTGTAAACATGTTTATTCCTGCTGTAAACATGTTTATTTCTGCTGTAAACATGTTTATTCCTACTGTAAAAGTGTTTAATTCTGCTGTAAACATGTTCTTTTGTGCTGTTAACATGTTTATTCCTGCTGTAAACAGGTTTATTCCTTCTGTAAACAGGTTTATTTCTGCTGTTAACTTGTTCATTTCTGCTGTAAACATGTTTATTCCTGCAGTAAACCTGTTTATTCCTTCTGAAAACATGTTTATTTCTGCTGTAAACATGTTTATTTATGCTGCAAACATGTTTATTCCTACTGTAAACAGGTTTATTTCTGCTGTAAACATGTTTATGTTTGCTGTAAACAGGTTTATTTCTGCTGTAAACATAGTTATATCTGCTGTAAACATGTTTATTCCTGTTGTAAACATGTTTATTCCTGCTGTAAACAGTTATATCTGCTGTAAACATGTTTATTCTTGCTGTAAACATGTTTATTCCTTCTGTAAACAGGTTTATTTGTGCTGTAAACATGTTTATGCTGTAAACATGTTTATTTTAGCTGTAAACATGTCTATTCATGCTGTAAACATAGTTATATCTGCTGTGAACATGTTTATTCCTGCTGTAAACATGTTTATTTCCGCTGTAAACGGGTTTATTCCTGATGTAAACATGTTTATTCCTGCTGTAAAAACTTTATTCCTGTTGTAAACAGGTTTATTTCAGCTATAAACATGTTTATTTCTACTGTAAACATGTTTATTTCTGCTGTAAACATGTTTATATCGGCTGAAAACATAGTTATATCTGCTGTAAGCATGTTTATTCCTGCTGTAAAAATCTTTATTCCTGTTGTAAACAGGTTTATTTCAGCTATAAACATGTTTATTTCTACTGTAAACATGTTTATTTCTGCGGTAAACATTTTTATATCGGCTGAAAACATAGTTATATCTGCTGTAAGCATGTTTATTCCTGCTGTAAACGTGTTTATTTCTGCTGTAAACATGTTTATTGCTGTTGTAAACATGTTCATTCTGCTGTAAACATGTTCTTTTGTGCTGTAAACATGTTTATTCCTGCTGTAAACATGTTTATTCCTGCTGTAAACATGTTCATTCCTGCTGTAAACATTTTTTCCTGCAATAAACCTGTTTATTTCTGCGGTAAACAGGTTTATTTCCGCTGTAAACATGTTTATTTCTGCTGTAAACATGTTTATTTTTGCAGTAAACATGTTTATTTCTGCTGTAAACATGTTTATTTCCGCTGTAAACATTTTTATTCATGCTGTAAACATGTTTATTCCTGCAGTAAACCTGTTTATTTCTGCTGTAAACATGTTTATTGCTGTTGTAAACATGTTTATTCTGCTGTAAACATGTTCTTTTGTGCTGTAAACATGTTTATTTCTGCTGTAAACATGTTTATTTCTGCTGTAAACATAGTTATATCTGCTGTAAACATGTTTATTCCTGCTGTAAATATGTTTATTTCTCCTGTAAACATGTTTATTCTTGCTGTAAATTTGTTTATTTCTGTTGTAAACATAGTTATATCTGCTGTAAACATGTTTATTCCTGCTGTAAACATGTTTATTCCTGCTGTAAACAGGTTTATTTCAGCTATAAACATGTTTATTTCTACTGTAAACATGTTTATTTCTGCTGTAAACATGTTTATATTGGCTGAAAACATAGTTATATCTGCTGTAAGCATGTTTATTCCTGCTGTAAACATGTTTTTTTGTGCTGTAAACATGTTTATTCCTGCTGTAAACATGTTTATTTCTGCTGAAAACAGTTATATCTGCTGTAAACATCTTTATTCCTGCTGTAAACATGTTTATTTCTGCTGAAAACAGTTATATCTGCTGTAAACATGTTTATTCCTGCTGTAAACATGTTTATTTCTGCTGTAAACATTTAATTCCTGCTGTAAACATGTTTATTTCAGCTATAAACATGTTTATTTCTACTGTAAACATGTTTATTTCTGCTGAAAACAGTTATATCTGCTGTAAACATGTTTATTCCTGCTGTAAACATGTTTATTTCTGCTGTAAACATTTCATTCCTGCTGTAAACATGTTTATTCCTGCTGTAAACATGTTTATTTCTGCTGTAAACATTTCATTCCTGCTGTAAACATGTTTTTTCCTGCTGTAAACATGTTTAATTCTGCTGTAAACATGTTCTTTTGTGCTGTTAACATGTTTATTCCTGCTGTAAACATGTTTATTTCAGCTATAAACATGTTTATTTCTGCTGAAAACATAGTTATATCTGCTGTAAACATGTTGATTCCTGCTGTAAACATGTGTATTTCTGCTGTAAACATGTTTATTCCTGCTGTAAACATGTTTTTTTGTGCTGTAAACATGTTTATTCTTGCTGTAAACATGTTTATTCCTGCTGTAAACATGTTTATTTCTGCTGAAAACAGTTATATCTGCTGTAAACATGTTTATTCCTGCTGTAAACATGTTTATTTCTGCTGTAAACATTTCATTCCTGCTGTAAACATGTTTATTCCTGCTGTAAACATGTTTATTTCTGCTGTAAACATTTCATTCCTGCTGTAAACATGTTTATTCCTGCTGTAAACATGTTTATTTCTGCTGAAAACAGTTATATCTGCTGTAAACATGTTTATTTCAGCTATAAACATGTTTATTTCTGCTGAAAACATAGTTATATCTGCTGTAAACATGTTTATTCCTGCTGTAAACATGTTTATTCCTGCTGTAAACATGTTTTTTTGTGCTGTAAACATGTTTATTCCTGCTGTAAACATGTTTATGTCTGCTGAAAACAGTTATATCTGCTGTAAACATGTTTATTCCTGCTGTAAACATGTTTATTTCTGCTGAAAAAAGTTATATCTGCTGTAAACATGTTTATTTCTGCTGAAAACAGTTATATCTGCTGTAAACATGTTTATTCCTGCTGTAAACATGTTTATTTCTGCTGTAAACATTTTATTCCTGCTGTAAACATGTTTAATTCTGCTGTAAACATGTTTATTTCGGCTGTAAACAGGTTTATTCCTGCGGTAAACATAGTTATATCTGCTTTAAACATGTTTATTCCTGCTGTAAACATGATTATTCCTGCTGTAAACAGGTTGATTTTTGCGGTAAACATATTTATTTCTCCTGTAAACATAGTAATATCTGCTGTAAACATGTTTATTCCTGCTGTAAACATGTTTATTTCTGCTGTAAACATGTTTATTTCTGCTGTAAACATGTTTTTTCCTGCAATAAACCTGTTTATTTCTGCGGTAAACAGGTTTATTTCCGCTGTAAACATGTTTATTTCTGCTGTAAACATGTTTATTTTTGCAGAAAACATGTTTATTTCTGCTGTAAACATGTTTATTTCCGCTGTAAATATGTTTATTCCTGCAGTAAACCTGTTTATTTCTGCTGTAAACATAGTTATATCTGCTGTAAACATGTTTATTCCTGCTGTAAACATGTTTATTTCTGCTGAAAACATAGTTATATCTGCTGTAAACATGTTTATTCCTGCTGTAAACATGTTTATTTCTGCTGTAAACATGTTCTTTTGTGTTGTAAACATGTTTATTCCTGCTGTAAACATGTTTAATTCTGCTGTAAACATGTTCTTTTGTGCTGTTAACATGTTTATTCCTGCTGTAAACATGTTTATTCCTGCTGTTAACATGTTTATTCCTGCTGTAAACATGTTTATTTCTGCTGTAAACATGTTTATTCCTACTGTAAAAGTGTTTAATTCTGCTGTAAACATGTTCTTTTGTGCTCTAAACATGTTTATTCCTGCTGTAAACATGTTTAATTCTGCTATAAACATGTTCTTTTGTGCTATTAACATGTTTATTTCCACTGTAAACAGGTTTATTCCTTGTGTAAACAGGTTTATTTCTGCTGTAAACATTTAATTCCTGCTGTAAACATGTTTATTTCAGCTATAAACATGTTTATTTCTAGTGTAAACATGTTTATTTCTGCTGAAAACAGTTATATCTGCTGTAAACATGTTTATTCCTGCTGTAAACATGTTTATTTCTGCTGTAAACATTTCATTCCTGCTGTAAACATGTTTATTCCTGCTGTAAACATGTTTATTTCTGCTGTAAACCTTTCATTCCTGCTGTAAACATGTTTATTCCTGCTGTAAACATGTTTATTCCTGCTGTAAACATGTTTATTTCTGCTGTAAACATTTCATTCCTGCTGTAAACATGTTTATTCCTGCTGTAAACATGTTTATTTCTGCTGTAAACATGTTCATTCCTGCTGTAAACATGTTTATTCCTGCTGTAAACATGTTTATTTCTGCTGTAAACATTTCATTCCTGCTGTAAACATGTTTATTCCTGCTGTAAACATGTTTATTTCTGCTGTAAACATTTCATTCCTGCTGTAAACATGTTTATTCCTGCTGTAAACATGTTTATTTCTGCTGTAAACATTTCATTCCTGCTGTAAACATGTTTATTCCTGCTGTAAACATGTTTATTTCTGCTGAAAACAGTTATATCTGCTGTAAACATGTTTATTTCAGCTATAAACATGTTTATTTCTGCTGAAAACATAGTTATATCTGCTGTAAACATGTTTATTCCTGCTGTAAACATGTTTATTCCTGCTGTAAACATGTTTATTTCTGCTGTAAACATTTCATTCCTGCTGTAAACATGTTTATTCCTGCTGTAAACATGTTTATTTCTGCTGAAAACAGTTATATCTGCTGTAAACATGTTTATTTGTGCTGTAAACATGTTTATTCCTGCTGTAAACATGTTTATTTCTGCTGAAAACAGTTATATCTGCTGTAAACATGTTTATTCCTGCTGTAAACATGTGTATTTCTGCTGTAAACATGTTTATTCCTGCTGTAAACATGTTTTTTTGTGCTGTAAACATGTTTATTCCTGCTGTAAACATGTTTATTTCTGCTGAAAACAGTTATATCTGCTGTAAACATGTTTATTCCTGCTGTAAACATGTTTATTTCTGCTGAAAAAAGTTATATCTGCTGTAAACATGTTTATTTCTGCTGAAAACAGTTATATCTGCTGTAAACATGTTTATTCCTGCTGTAAACATGTTTATTTCTGCTGTAAACATTTTATTCCTGCTGTAAACATGTTTAATTCTGCTGTAAACATGTTTATTTCTGCTGTAAACAGGTTTATTCCTGCGGTAAACATAGTTATATCTGCTTTAAACATGTTTATTCCTGCTGTAAACATGATTATTCCTGCTGTAAACAGGTTGATTTTTGCGGTAAACATATTTATTTCTCCTGTAAACATAGTAATATCTGCTGTAAACATGTTTATTCCTGCTGTAAACATGTTTATTTCTGCTGTAAACATGTTTATTTCTGCTGTAAACATGTTTTTTCCTGCAATAAACCTGTTTATTTCTGCGGTAAACAGGTTTATTTCCGCTGTAAACATGTTTATTCCTGCAGTAAACCTGTTTATTTCTGCTGTAAACATAGTTATATCTGCTGTAAACATGTTTATTCCTGCTGTAAACATGTTTATTTCTGCTGAAAACATAGTTATATCTGCTGTAAACATGTTTATTCCTGCTGTAAACATGTTTATTTCTGCTGTAAACATGTTCTTTTGTGTTGTAAACATGTTTATTCCTGCTGTAAACATGTTTAATTCTGCTGTAAACATGTTCTTTTGTGCTGTTAACATGTTTATTCCTGCTGTAAACATGTTTATTCCTGCTGTTAACATGTTTATTCCTGCTGTAAACATGTTTATTTCTGCTGTAAACATGTTTATTCCTACTGTAAAAGTGTTTAATTCTGCTGTAAACATGTTCTTTTATGCTCTAAACATGTTTATTCCTGCTGTAAACATGTTTAATTCTGCTATAAACATGTTCTTTTGTGCTATTAACATGTTTATTTCCACTGTAAACAGGTTTATTCCTTGTGTAAACAGGTTTATTTCTGCTGTAAACATTTAATTCCTGCTGTAAACATGTTTATTTCAGCTATAAACATGTTTATTTCTACTGTAAACATGTTTATTTCTGCTGAAAACAGTTATATCTGCTGTAAACATGTTTATTCCTGCTGTAAACATGTTTATTTCTGCTGTAAACATGTTCATTCCTGCTGTAAACATGTTTATTCCTGCTGTAAACATGTTTATTTCTGCTGTAAACATTTCATTCCTGCTGTAAACATGTTTATTCCTGCTGTAAACATGTTTATTCCTGCTGTAAACATGTTTATTTCTGCTGTAAACATTTCATTCCTGCTGTAAACATGTTTATTCCTGCTGTAAACATGTTTATTTCTGCTGTAAACATTTCATTCCTGCTGTAAACATGTTTATTCCTGCTGTAAACATGTTTATTTCTGCTGAAAACAGTTATATCTGCTGTAAACATGTTTATTTCAGCTATAAACATGTTTATTTCTGCTGAAAACATAGTTATATCTGCTGTAAACATGTTTATTCCTGCTGTAAACATGTTTATTCCTGCTGTAAACATGTTTATTTCTGCTGTAAACATTTCATTCCTGCTGTAAACATGTTTATTCCTGCTGTAAACATGTTTATTTCTGCTGAAAACAGTTATATCTGCTGTAAACATGTTTATTTGTGCTGTAAACATGTTTATTCCTGCTGTAAACATGTTTATTTCTGCTGAAAACAGTTATATCTGCTGTAAACATGTTTATTCCTGCTGTAAACATGTGTATTTCTGCTGTAAACATGTTTATTCCTGCTGTAAACATGTTTTTTTGTGCTGTAAACATGTTTATTCCTGCTGTAAACATGTTTATTTCTGCTGAAAACAGTTATATCTGCTGTAAACATGTTTATTCCTGCTGTAAACATGTTTATTTCTGCTGAAAAAAGTTATATCTGCTGTAAACATGTTTATTTCTGCTGAAAACAGTTATATCTGCTGTAAACATGTTTATTCCTGCTGTAAACATGTTTATTTCTGCTGTAAACATTTTATTCCTGCTGTAAACATGTTTATTTCTGCTGTAAACAGGTTTATTCCTGCGGTAAACATAGTTATATCTGCTTTAAACATGTTTATTCCTGCTGTAAACATGATTATTCCGGCTGTAAACAGGTTGATTTTTGCGGTAAACATATTTATTTCTCCTGTAAACATAGTAATATCTGCTGTAAACATGTTTATTCCTGCTGTAAACATGTTTATTTCTGCTGTAAACATGTTTATTTCTGCTGTAAACATGTTTTTTCCTGCAATAAACCTGTTTATTTCTGCGGTAAACAGGTTTATTTCCGCTGTAAACATGTTTATTTCTGCTGTAAACATGTTTATTTTTGCAGAAAACAGTTATATCTGCTGTAAACATGTTTATTTCAGCTATAAACATGTTTATTTCTGCTGAAAACATAGTTATATCTGCTGTAAACATGTTTATTCCTGCTGTAAACATGTTTATTCCTGCTGTAAACATGTTTATTTCTGCTGTAAACATTTCATTCCTGCTGTAAACATGTTTATTCCTGCTGTAAACATGTTTATTTCTGCTGAAAACAGTTATATCTGCTGTAAACATGTTTATTTGTGCTGTAAACATGTTTATTCCTGCTGTAAACATGTTTATTTCTGCTGAAAACAGTTATATCTGCTGTAAACATGTTTATTCCTGCTGTAAACATGTGTATTTCTGCTGTAAACATGTTTATTCCTGCTGTAAACATGTTTTTTTGTGCTGTAAACATGTTTATTCCTGCTGTAAACATGTTTATTTCTGCTGAAAACAGTTATATCTGCTGTAAACATGTTTATTCCTGCTGTAAACATGTTTATTTCTGCTGAAAAAAGTTATATCTGCTGTAAACATGTTTATTTCTGCTGAAAACAGTTATATCTGCTGTAAACATGTTTATTCCTGCTGTAAACATGTTTATTTCTGCTGTAAACATTTTATTCCTGCTGTAAACATGTTTATTTCTGCTGTAAACAGGTTTATTCCTGCGGTAAACATAGTTATATCTGCTTTAAACATGTTTATTCCTGCTGTAAACATGATTATTCCTGCTGTAAACAGGTTGATTTTTGCGGTAAACATATTTATTTCTCCTGTAAACATAGTAATATCTGCTGTAAACATGTTTATTCCTGCTGTAAACATGTTTATTTCTGCTGTAAACATGTTTATTTCTGCTGTAAACATGTTTTTTCCTGCAATAAACCTGTTTATTTCTGCGGTAAACAGGTTTATTTCCGCTGTAAACATGTTTATTTCTGCTGTAAACATGTTTATTTTTGCAGAAAACATGTTTATTTCTGCTGTAAACATGTTTATTTCCGCTGTAAACATGTTTATTGATGCTGTAAACATGTTTATTCCTGCAGTAAACCTGTTTATTTCTGCTGTAAACATAGTTATATCTGCTGTAAACATGTTTATTCCTGCTGTAAACATGTTTATTTCTGCTGAAAACATAGTTATATCTGCTGTAAACATGTTTATTCCTGCTGTAAACATGTTTATTTCTGCTGTAAACATGTTCTTTTGTGTTGTAAACATGTTTATTCCTGCTGTAAACATGTTTAATTCTGCTGTAAACATGTTCTTTTGTGCTGTTAACATGTTTATTCCTGCTGTAAACATGTTTATTCCTGCTGTTAACATGTTTATTCCTGCTGTAAACATGTTTATTTCTGCTGTAAACATGTTTATTCCTACTGTAAAAGTGTTTAATTCTGCTGTAAACATGTTCTTTTGTGCTCTAAACATGTTTATTCCTGCTGTAAACATGTTTAATTCTGCTGTAAACATGTTCTTTTGTGCTATTAACATGTTTATTTCCACTGTAAACAGGTTTATTCCTTGTGTAAACAGGTTTATTTCTGCTGTAAACATTTAATTCCTGCTGTAAACATGTTTATTTCAGCTATAAACATGTTTATTTCTACTGTAAACATGTTTATTTCTGCTGAAAACAGTTATATCTGCTGTAAACATGTTTATTCCTGCTGTAAACATGTTTATTTCTGCTGTAAACATTTCATTCCTGCTGTAAACATGTTTATTCCTGCTGTAAACATGTTTATTTCTGTTGTAAACATTTCATTCCTGCTGTAAACATGTTTATTCCTGCTGTAAACATGTTTATTTCTGCTGAAAACAGTTATATCTGCTGTTAACATGTTTATTTCAGCTATAGACATGTTTATTTCTGCTGAAAACATAGTTATATCTGCTGTAAACATGTTGATTCCTGCTGTAAACATGTGTATTTCTGCTGTAAACATGTTTATTCCTGCTGTAAACATGTTTTTTTGTGCTGTAAACATGTTTATTCCTGCTGTAAACATGTTTATTCCTGCTGTAAACATGTTTATTTCTGCTGAAAACAGTTATATCTGCTGTAAACATGTTTATTCCTGCTGTAAACATGTTTATTTCTGCTGTAAACATTTCATTCCTGCTGTAAACATGTTTATTCCTGCTGTAAACATGTTTATTTCTGCTGTAAACATTTCATTCCTGCTGTAAACATGTTTATTCCTGCTGTAAACATGTTTATTTCTGCTGAAAACAGTTATATCTGCTGTAAACATGTTTATTTCAGCTATAAACATGTTTATTTCTGCTGAAAACATAGTTATATCTGCTGTAAACATGTTTATTCCTGCTGTAAACATGTTTATTCCTGCTGTAAACATGTTTATTTCTGCTGTAAACATTTCATTCCTGCTGTAAACATGTTTATTCCTGCTGTAAACATGTTTATTTCTGCTGAAAACAGTTATATCTGCTGTAAACATGTTTATTTGTGCTGTAAACATGTTTATTCCTGCTGTAAACATGTTTATTTCTGCTGAAAACAGTTATATCTGCTGTAAACATGTTTATTCCTGTTGTAAACATGTGTATTTCTGCTGTAAACATGTTTATTCCTGCTGTAAACATGTTTTTTTGTGCTGTAAACATGTTTATTCCTGCTGTAAACATGTTTATTTCTGCTGAAAACAGTTATATCTGCTGTAAACATGTTTATTCCTGCTGTAAACATGTTTATTTCTGCTGAAAACAGTTATATCTGCTGTAAACATGTTTATTCCTGCTGTAAACATGTTTATTTCTGCTGTAAACATTTTATTCCTGCTGTAAACATGTTTAATTCTGCTGTAAACATGTTTATTTCTGCTGTAAACAGGTTTATTCCTGCGGTAAACATAGTTATATCTGCTTTAAACATGTTTATTCCTGCTGTAAACATGATTATTCCTGCTGTAAACAGGTTGATTTTTGTGGTAAACATATTTATTTCTCCTGTAAACATAGTAATATCTGCTGTAAACATGTTTATTCCTGCTGTAAACATGTTTATTTCTGCTGTAAACATGTTTATTTCTGCTGTAAACATGTTTTTTCCTGCAATAAACCTGTTTATTTCTGCGGTAAACAGGTTTATTTCCGCTGTAAACATGTTTATTTCTGCTGAAAACAGTTATATCTGCTGTAAACATGTTTATTCCTGCTGTAAACATGTTTATTTCTGCTGAAAAAAGTTATATCTGCTGTAAACATGTTTATTTCTGCTGAAAACAGTTATATCTGCTGTAAACATGTTTATTCCTGCTGTAAACATGTTTATTTCTGCTGTAAACATTTTATTCCTGCTGTAAACATGTTTAATTCTGCTGTAAACATGTTTATTTCTGCTGTAAACAGGTTTATTCCTGCGGTAAACATAGTTATATCTGCTTTAAACATGTTTATTCCTGCTGTAAACATGATTATTCCTGCTGTAAACAGGTTGATTTTTGCGGTAAACATATTTATTTCTCCTGTAAACATAGTAATATCTGCTGTAAACATGTTTATTCCTGCTGTAAACATGTTTATTTCTGCTGTAAACATGTTTATTTCTGCTGTAAACATGTTTTTTCCTGCAATAAACCTGTTTATTTCTGCGGTAAACAGGTTTATTTCCGCTGTAAACATGTTTATTTCTGCTGTAAACATGTTTATTTTTGCAGAAAACATGTTTATTTCTGCTGTAAACATGTTTATTTCCGCTGTAAACATGTTTATTGATTCTGTAAACATGTTTATTCCTGCAGTAAACCTGTTTATTTCTGCTGTAAACATAGTTATATCTGCTGTAAACATGTTTATTCCTGCTGTAAACATGTTTATTTCTGCTGAAAACATAGTTATATCTGCTGTAAACATGTTTATTCCTGCTGTAAACATGTTTATTTCTGCTGTAAACATGTTCTTTTGTGTTGTAAACATGTTTATTCCTGCTGTAAACATGTTTAATTCTGCTGTAAACATGTTCTTTTGTGCTGTTAACATGTTTATTCCTGCTGTAAACATGTTTATTCCTGCTGTTAACATGTTTATTCCTGCTGTAAACATGTTTATTTCTGCTGTAAACATGTTTATTCCTACTGTAAAAGTGTTTAATTCTGCTGTAAACATGTTCTTTTGTGCTCTAAACATGTTTATTCCTGCTGTAAACATGTTTAATTCTGCTGTAAACATGTTCTTTTGTGCTATTAACATGTTTATTTCCACTGTAAACAGGTTTATTCCTTGTGTAAACAGGTTTATTTCTGCTGTAAACATTTAATTCCTGCTGTAAACATGTTTATTTCAGCTATAAACATGTTTATTTCTACTGTAAACATGTTTATTTCTGCTGAAAACAGTTATATCTGCTGTAAACATGTTTATTCCTGCTGTAAACATGTTTATTTCTGCTGTAAACATTTCATTCCTGCTGCAAACATGTTTATTCCTGCTGTAAACATGTTTATTTCTGCTGTAAACATTTCATTCCTGCTGTAAACATGTTTATTCCTGCTGTAAACATGTTTATTTCTGCTGAAAACAGTTATATCTGCTGTAAACATGTTTATTTCAGCTATAAACATGTTTATTTCTGCTGAAAACATAGTTATATCTGCTGTAAACATGTTGATTCCTGCTGTAAACATGTGTATTTCTGCTGTAAACATGTTTATTCCTGCTGTAAACATGTTTTTTTGTGCTGTAAACATGTTTATTCCTGCTGTAAACATGTTTATTCCTGCTGTAAACATGTTTATTTCTGCTGAAAACAGTTACATCTGCTGTAAACATGTTTATTCCTGCTGTAAACATGTTTATTTCTGCTGTAAACATTTCATTCCTGCTGTAAACATGTTTATTCCTGCTGTAAACATGTTTATTTCTGCTGTAAACATTTCATTCCTGATGTAAACATGTTTATTCCTGCTGTAAACATGTTTATTTCTGCTGAAAACAGTTATATCTGCTGTAAACATGTTTATTTCAGCTATAAACATGTTTATTTCTGCTGAAAACATAGTTATATCTGCTGTAAACATGTTTATTCCTGCTGTAAACATGTTTATTCCTGCTGTAAACATGTTTATTTCTGCTGTAAACATTTCATTCCTGCTGTAAACATGTTTATTCCTGCTGTAAACATGTTTATTTCTGCTGAAAACAGTTATATCTGCTGTAAACATGTTTATTTGTGCTGTAAACATGTTTATTCCTGCTGTAAACATGTTTATTTCTGCTGAAAACAGTTATATCTGCTGTAAACATGTTTATTCCTGTTGTAAACATGTGTATTTCTGCTGTAAACATGTTTATTCCTGCTGTAAACATGTTTTTTTGTGCTGTAAACATGTTTATTCCTGCTGTAAACATGTTTATTTCTGCTGAAAACAGTTATATCTGCTGTAAACATGTTTATTCCTGCTGTAAACATGTTTATTTCTGCTGAAAAAAGTTATATCTGCTGTAAACATGTTTATTCCTGCTGTAAACATGTTTATTTCTGCTGTAAACATTTTATTCCTGCTGTAAACATGTTTAATTCTGCTGTAAACATGTTTATTTCTGCTTTAAACAGGTTTATTCCTGCGGTAAACATGTTTATTCCTGCTGTAAACATGTTTATTCCTGCTGTAAACATGTTTATTCTTGCTGTAAACATGTTTATTCCTTCTGTAAAAAGGTTTATTTCTGCTGTAAACATGTTTATTTTTGCATTAATCATGTTTATTTCTGCTGTAAACATAGTTATATCTGCTGTAAACATGTTTATTCCTGCTGTAAAAACGTTTATTTCTGCTGTAGACATGTTTATTCCTGTTATAAACATGTTTATTCCTGCTGTAAACATGTTTATTTCTGCTGTAAACATGTTTATTTCAGCTGTAAACGTGTTTATTTCTGCTGTAAACATGTTTATTTCTGCTGTAAACATAGTTATATCTGCATTAAACACGTTTATTCCTACTGTGAACATGTTTATTTCTGATTTAAACATGTTTATTTCTGCTGTAAACATGTTTATTCCTGCTGTAACATATTTATTTCTGCTGTAAACATAGTTATATCTGCTGTAAACATGTTTATTCCTGCTGTAAAAACGTTTATTTCTTCTTTAGACATATTTATTCCTGTTCTAAACATGTTTATTCCTGTTGTAAACATGTTTACTCCTGCTGTAAACATGTTTATTTCTGATTCAAACATATTTATTTCAGCTGTAAACATGTTTATTTCAGCTGTAAACATGTTTATTTCTGCTGTAAACATGTTTATTCCTCCTGTAAACATAGTTATATTTGCTGCAAACATGTTTATTACTGCTGCAACAAATCTATTTCTGCTGTAAACATAGTTATATCTGCTGTAAACATGTTTATTCCTGCTGTAAACACGTTTATTTCTGCTGTAAACATGTTTATTCCTGTTGTATACATGTTTATTCCTGCTGTAAACATGTTTATTTCTTCTGTAAACAGGTTTATTTCTGCTGTAAACATGTTTATTCCTGCTGTAAACATGTTTATTCCTGCTGTAAACATGTTTATTCTTGCTGTAAACATGTTTATTCCTTCTGTAAAAAGGTTTATTTCTGCTGTAAACATGTTTATTTTTGCATTAATCATGTTTATTTCTGCTGTAAACATAGTTATATCTGCTGTAAAAATGTTTATTCCTGCTGTAAAAACGTTTATTTCTGCTGTAGACATGTTTATTCCTGTTATAAACATGTTTATTCCTGCTGTAAACATGTTTATTCTTGCTGTAAACATGTTTATTCCTTCTGTAAAAAGGTTTATTTCTGCTGTAAACATGTTTATTTTTGCATTAATCATGTTTATTTCTGCTGTAAACATAGTTATATCTGCTGTAAACATGTTTATTCCTGCTGTAAAAACGTTTATTTCTGCTGTAGACATGTTTATTCCTGTTATAAACATGTTTATTCCTGTTGTAAACATGTTTACTCCTGCTGTAAACATGTTTATTTCTGATTTAAACATGTTTATTTCTGCTGTAAACAGGTTTATTTCTGCTGTAAACATGTTTATTTCTGCTGTAAACATAGTTATATCTGCATTAAACACGTTTATTCCTACTGTGAACATGTTTATGTCTGCTGTAAACACCTTTTTTCCTGCTGTAAACATATTTATTTCAGCTGTAAACATGTTTATTTCAGCTGTAAACATGTTTATTTCTGCTGTAAACATGTTTATTCCTCCTGTAAACATAGTTATATTTGCTGTAAACATGTTTATTACTGCTGCAACAAATTTATTTCTGCTGTAAACATAGTTATATCTGCTGTAAACATGTTTATTCCTCCTGTGAACACGTTTATTTCTGCTGTAAACATGTTTATTCCTGTTGTATACATGTTTATTCCTGCTGTAAACATGTTTATTCCTTCTGTAAACAGGTTTTTTTCTGCTGTAAACATGTTTATTTTTGCATTAATCATGTTTATTTCTGCTGTAAACATAGTCATATCTGCTGTAAACATGTTTATTCCTGCTGTAAACATGTTTACTCCTGCTGTAAACATGTTTATTTCTGCTATAAACATGTTTATTCCTGCTGTAAACATGTTTATTCCTTCTGTAACATATTTATATCTGCTGTAAACATAGTTATATCTGCATTAAACATGTTTATTCTTGCTGGAAAAACGTTCATTTCTGCTGTAAACACCTTTATTCCTGCTGTAAACATATTTATTGCTGCTGTAAACATGTTTATTTCAGCTGTAAACATGTTTATTTCTGCTGTAAACATGTTTATTTCTGCTGTAAACATAGTTATATCTGCATTAAACACATTTATTCCTGCTGTGACCATGTTTATTCCTGCCGTAAACACGTTTATTTCTGCTGTAAACATGTTTATTTTTGCATTAATCATGTTTATTTCTGCTGTAAACATAGTCATATCTGCTGTAAACATGTTTATTCCTGCTGTAAACATGTTTATTCCTTCTGTAACATTTATTTCTGCTGTAAACAGTTATATCTGCTGTAAACATGTTTATTCCTGCTGTAAAAACGTTTATTTCTGCTTTAAACATGTTTACTCCTGCTGTAAACATGTTTATTTCTGCAATAAACATGTTTATTTCTGCTGTAAACATGTTTATTCCTTCTGTAAACATGTTTATTTCTGCTGTAAACATGTTTATTTTTGCATTAATCATGTTTATTTCTGCTGTAAACATAGTCATATCTGCTGTAAACATGTTTATTCCTTCTGTAACATATTTATGTCTGCTGTAAACACCTTTTTTCCTGCTGTAAACATATTTATTTCAGCTGTAAACATGTTTATTTCAGCTGTAAACATGTTTATTTCTGCTGTAAACATGTTTATTCCTCCTGTAAACATAGTTATATTTGCTGTAAACATGTTTATTACTGCTGCAACAAATTTATTTCTGCTGTAAACATAGTTATATCTGCTGTAAACCTGTTTATTCCTCCTGTGAACACGTTTATTTCTGCTGTAAACATGTTTATTCCTGTTGTATACATGTTTATTCCTGCTGTAAACATGTTTATTCCTTCTGTAAACAGGTTTTTTTCTGCTGTAAACATGTTTATTTTTGCATTAATCATGTTTATTTCTGCTGTAAACATAGTCATATCTGCTGTAAACATGTTTATTCCTGCTGTAAACATGTTTACTCCTGCTGTAAACATGTTTATTTCTGCTATAAACATGTTTATTCCTGCTGTAAACATGTTTATTCCTTCTGTAACATATTTATATCTGCTGTAAACATAGTTATATCTGCATTAAACATGTTTATTCTTGCTGGAAAAACGTTCATTTCTGCTGTAAACACCTTTATTCCTGCTGTAAACATATTTATTGCTGCTGTAAACATGTTTATTTCAGCTGTAAACATGTTTATTTCTGCTGTAAACATGTTTATTTCTGCTGTAAACATAGTTATATCTGCATTAAACACATTTATTCCTGCTGTGACCATGTTTATTCCTGCCGTAAACACGTTTATTTCTGCTGTAAACATGTTTATTTTTGCATTAATCATGTTTATTTCTGCTGTAAACATAGTCATATCTGCTGTAAACATGTTTATTCCTGCTGTAAACATGTTTATTCCTTCTGTAACATTTATTTCTGCTGTAAACAGTTATATCTGCTGTAAACATGTTTATTCCTGCTGTAAAAACGTTTATTTCTGCTTTAAACATGTTTACTCCTGCTGTAAACATGTTTATTTCTGCAATAAACATGTTTATTTCTGCTGTAAACAGGTGTATTTCTGCTGTAAACATGTTTATTCCTTCTGTAAACATGTTTATTTCTGCTGTAAACATGTTTATTTTTGAATTAATCATGTTTATTTCTGCTGTAAACATAGTCATATCTGCTGTAAACATGTTTATTCCTTCTGTAACATATTTATGTCTGCTGTAAACATAGTTATATCTGCTGTAAACATGTTTATTCCTGCTGTAAAAACGTTTATTTCTGCTGTAAACATGTTTATTCCTGTTGTAAACATGTTTATTCCTGTTGTAAACATGTTTACTCCTGCTGTAAACATGTTTATTTCTGCTATAAACATGTTTATTCCTGCTGTAAACATGTTTATTCCTTCTGTAACATATTTATATCTGCTGTAAACATAGTTATATCTGCATTAAACATGTTTATTCTTGCTGGAAAAACGTTCATTTCTGCTGTAAACACCTTTATTCCTGCTGTAAACATATTTATTGCTGCTGTAAACATGTTTATTTCAGCTGTAAACATGTTTATTTCTGCTGTAAACATGTTTATTTCTGCTGTAAACATAGTTATATCTGCATTAAACACATTTATTCCTGCTGTGACCATGTTTATTCCTGCCGTAAACACGTTTATTTCTGCTGTAAACATGTTTATTCGTGTTGTATACATGTTTATTTCTGCTGTAAACATGTTTATTTCTTCTGTAAACAGGTTTATTTCTGCTGTAAACATGTTTATTTTTGCATTAATCATGTTTATTTCTGCTGTAAACATAGTCATATCTGCTGTAAACATGTTTATTTCTGCAATAAACATGTTTATTTCTGCTGTAAACAGGTGTATTTCTGCTGTAAACATGTTTATTTCTGCTGTAAACATGTTTATTTCTGCTGTAAACATAGTTATAACTGCATTAAACACGTTTATTCCTACTATGAACATGTTTATTTCTGCTGTAAACATGTTTATTTTTGCATTAATCATGTTTATTTCTGCTGTAAACATAGTTATATCTGCTGTAAACATGTTTATTCCTGCTGTAAAAACGTTTATTTCTGCTGTAGACATGTTTATTCCTGTTATAAACATGTTTATTCCTGCTGTAAACATGTTTATTTCTGCTGTAAACATGTTTATTTCAGCTGTAAACATGTTTATTTCAGCTGTAAACATAGTTATATTTGCTGTAAACATGTTTATTACTGCTGCAACAAATTTATTTCTGCTGTAAACATAGTTATATCTGCATTAAACACATTTATTCCTGCTGTGACCATGTTTATTCCTGCCGTAAACACGTTTATTTCTGCTGTAAACATGTTTATTTTTGCATTAATCATGTTTATTTCTGCTGTAAACATAGTCATATCTGCTGTAAACATGTTTATTTTTGCATTAATCATGTTTATTTCTGCTGTAAACATAGTCATATCTGCTGTAAACATGTTTATTCCTGCTGTAAACATGTTTATTCCTTCTGTAACATTTATTTCTGCTGTAAACAGTTATATCTGCTGTAAACATGTTTATTCCTGCTGTAAAAACGTTTATTTCTGCTTTAAACATGTTTACTCCTGCTGTAAACATGTTTATTTCTGCAATAAACATGTTTATTTCTGCTGTAAACAGGTGTATTTCTGCTGTAAACATGTTTATTCCTTCTGTAAACATGTTTATTTCTGCTGTAAACATGTTTATTTTTGCATTAATCATGTTTATTTCTGCTGTAAACATAGTCATATCTGCTGTAAACATGTTTATTCCTGCTGTAAAAACGTTTATTTCTGCTGTAAACATGTTTATTCCTGTTGTAAACATGTTTATTCCTGTTGTAAACATGTTTACTCCTGCTGTAAACATGTTTATTTCTGCTATAAACATGTTTATTCCTGCTGTAAACATGTTTATTTCTGCTGTAAACATAGTTATATCTGCATTAAACACGTTTATTCCTACTGTGAACATGTTTATTTCTGATTTAAACATGTTTATTTCTGCTGTAAACATGTTTATTCCTGCTGTAACATATTTATTTCTGCTGTAAACATAGTTATATCTGCTGTAAACATGTTTATTCCTGCTGTAAACATGTTTATTCCTGCTGTAAACATGTTTATTCTTGCTGTAAACATGTGTATTCCTTCTGTAAAAAGGTTTATTTCTGCTGTAAACATGTTTATTCCTGCTGTAACATGTTTATTTCTGCTGTAAACATGTTTATTCCTCCTGTAAACATAGTTATATTTGCTGCAAACATGTTTATTACTGCTGCAACAAATTTATTTCTGCTGTAAACAGTTATATCTGCTGTAAACATGTTTATTCCTGCTGTAAACACGTTTATTTCTGCTGTAAACATGTTTATTCCTGTTGTACACATGTTTATTCCTGCTGTAAACATGTTTATTTCTTCTGTAAACAGGTTTATTTCTGCTGTAAACATGTTTATTTTTGCATTAATCATGTTTATTTCTGCTGTAAACATAGTTATATCTGCTGTAAACATGTTTATTCCTGCTGTAAAAACGTTTATTTCTGCTGTAGACATGTTTATTCCTGTTATAAACATGTTTATTCCTGTTGTAAACATGTTTACTCCTGCTGTAAACATGTTTATTTCTGATTTAAACATGTTTATTTCTGCTGTAAACAGGTTTATTTCTGCTGTAAACATGTTTATTTCTGCTGTAAACATAGTTATATCTGCATTAAACACGTTTATTCCTACTGTGAACATGTTTATGTCTGCTGTAAACACCTTTTTTCCTGCTGTAAACATATTTATTTCAGCTGTAAACATGTTTATTTCAGCTGTAAACATGTTTATTTCTGCTGTAAACATGTTTATTCCTCCTGTAAACATAGTTATATTTGCTGTAAACATGTTTATTACTGCTGCAACAAATTTATTTCTGCTGTAAACATAGTTATATCTGCTGTAAACATGTTTATTCCTCCTGTGAACACATTTATTTCTGCTGTAAACATGTTTATTCCTGTTGTATGCATGTTTATTCCTGCTGTAAACATGTTTATTCCTTCTGTAAACAGGTTTATTTCTGCTGTAAACATGTTTATTTTTGCATTAATCATGTTTATTTCTGCTGTAAACATAGTCATATCTGCTGTAAACATGTTTATTCCTGCTGTAAACATGTTTACTCCTGCTGTAAACATGTTTATTTCTGCTATAAACATGTTTATTCCTGCTGTAAACATGTTTATTCCTTCTGTAACATATTTATATCTGCTGTAAACATAGTTATATCTGCATTAAACATGTTTATTCTTGCTGGAAAAACGTTCATTTCTGCTGTAAACACCTTTATTCCTGCTGTAAACATATTTATTGCTGCTGTAAACATGTTTATTTCAGCTGTAAACATGTTTATTTCTGCTGTAAACATGTTTATTTCTGCTGTAAACATAGTTATATCTGCATTAAACACATTTATTCCTGCTGTGACCATGTTTATTCCTGCCGTAAACACGTTTATTTCTGCTGTAAACATGTTTATTTTTGCATTAATCATGTTTATTTCTGCTGTAAACATAGTCATATCTGCTGTAAACATGTTTATTCCTGCTGTAAACATGTTTATTCCTTCTGTAACATTTATTTCTGCTGTAAACAGTTATATCTGCTGTAAACATGTTTATTCCTGCTGTAAAAACGTTTATTTCTGCTTTAAACATGTTTACTCCTGCTGTAAACATGTTTATTTCTGCAATAAACATGTTTATTTCTGCTGTAAACAGGTGTATTTCTGCTGTAAACATGTTTATTCCTTCTGTAAACATGTTTATTTCTGCTGTAAACATGATTATTTTTGCATTAATCATGTTTATTTCTGCTGTAAACATAGTCATATCTGCTGTAAACATGTTTATTCCTTCTGTAACATATTTATGTCTGCTGTAAACATAGTTATATCTGCTGTAAACATGTTTATTCCTGCTGTAAAAACGTTTATTTCTGCTGTAAACATGTTTATTCCTGTTGTAAACATGTTTATTCCTGTTGTAAACATGTTTACTCCTGCTGTAAACATGTTTATTTCTGCTATAAACATGTTTATTCCTGCTGTAAACATGTTTATTCCTTCTGTAACATATTTATATCTGCTGTAAACATAGTTATATCTGCATTAAACATGTTTATTCTTGCTGGAAAAACGTTCATTTCTGCTGTAAACAACTTTATTCCTGCTGTAAACATGTTTATTCCTTCTGTAACATATTTATATCTGCTGTAAACATAGTTATATCTGCATTAAACATGTTTATTCTTGCTGGAAAAGCGTTCATTTCTGCTGTAAACACCTTTATTCCTGCTGTAAACATATTTATTGCTGCTGTAAACATGTTTATTTCAGCTGTAAACATGTTTATTTCTGCCGTAAACATGTTTATTTCTGCTGTAAACATAGTTATATCTGCATTAAACACATTTATTCCTGCTGTGACCATGTTTATTCCTGCTGTAAACACGTTTATTTCTGCTGTAAACATGTTTATTCCTGTTGTATACATGTTTATTTCTGCTGTAAACATGTTTATTTCTTCCTTAAACAGGTTTATTTCTGCTGTAAACATGTTTATTTTTGCATTAATCATGTTTATTTCTGCTGTAAACATAGTTATATCTGCTGTAAACATGTTTATTCCTGCTGTAAACACGTTTATTTCTGCTGTAAACATGTTTATTCCTGTTGTATACATGTTTATTTCTGCTGTAAACATGTTTATTTCTTCTGTAAACAGTTTTATTTCTGCTGTAAACATGTTTATTCCTGCTGTAAACATGTTTATTCTTGCTGTAAACATGTTTATTCCTTCTGTAAACAGGTTTATTTCTGCTGTAAACATGTTTATTTTTGCATTTATCATGTTTATTTCTGCTGTAAACATAGTCATATCTGCTGTAAACATGTTTATTCCTTCTGTAAACAGGTTTATTTCTGCTGTAAACATGTTTATTTCAGCTGTAAACATA
The DNA here is from genome assembly GCF_933228915.1 of Telmatherina bonti. NCBI lineage: Eukaryota > Metazoa > Chordata > Actinopteri > Atheriniformes > Telmatherinidae > Telmatherina > Telmatherina bonti. Next base: position 133,570 of record NC_136617.1, read on the forward strand.
GTTATATTTGCTGTAAACATGTTTATTACTGCTGCAACAAATTTATTTCTGCTGAAAACATGTTTATTTCTGCTGTAAACAGGTTTATTTCTGCTGTAAACATGTTTATTCCTGCTGTAAACATGTTTATTCTTGCTGTAAACATGTTTATTCCTTCTGTAAACAGGTTTATTTCTGCTGTAAACATGTTTATTTTTGCATTAATCATGTTTATTTCTGCTGTAAACATAGTCATATCTGCTGTAAACATGTTTATTCCTGCTGTAAACATGTTTATTCCTTCTGTAACATATTTATATTTGCTATAAACATAGTTATATCTGCATTAAACATGTTTATTCTTGCTGGAAAAACGTTCATTTCTGCTGTAAACAACTTTATTCCTGCTGTAAACATGTTTATTCCTTCTGTAACATATTTATAGCTGCTGTAAACATAGTTATATCTGCATTAAACATGTTTATTCTTGCTGGAAAAACGTTCATTTCTGCTGTAAACACCGTTATTCCTGCTGTAAACATATTTATTGCTGCTGTAAACATGTTTATTTCAGCTGTAAACATGTTTATTTCTGCCGTAAACATGTTTATTTCTGCTGTAAACATAGTTATATCTGCATTAAACACATTTATTCCTGCTGTGACCATGTTTATTCCTGCTGTAAACACGTTTATTTCTGCTGTAAACATGTTTATTCCTGTTGTATACATGTTTATTTCTGCTGTAAACATGTTTATTTCTTCCTTAAACAGGTTTATTTCTGCTGTAAACATGTTTATTTTTGCATTAATCATGTTTATTTCTGCTGTAAACATAGTTATATCTGCTGTAAACATGTTTATTCCTGCTGTAAACACGTTTATTTCTGCTGTAAACATGTTTATTCCTGTTGTATACATGTTTATTCCTGCTGTAAACATGTTTATTTCTTCTGTAAACAGTTTTATTTCTGCTGTAAACATGTTTATTCCTTCTGTAAACATGTTTATTCTTGCTGTAAACATGTTTATTCCTTCTGTAAACAGGTTTATTTCTGCTGTAAACATGTTTATTTTTGCATTTATCATGTTTATTTCTGCTGTAAACATAGTCATATCTGCTGTAAACATGTTTATTCCTTCTGTAAACAGGTTTATTTCTGCTGTAAACATGTTTATTTCAGCTGTAAACATAGTTATATTTGCTGTAAACATGTTTATTACTGCTGCAACAAATTTATTTCTGCTGAAAACATGTTTATTTCTGCTGTAAACAGGTTTATTTCTGCTGTAAACATGTTTATTCCTGCTGTAAACATGTTTATTCTTGCTGTAAACATGTTTATTCCTTCTGTAAACAGGTTTATTTCTGCTGTAAACATGTTTATTTTTGCATTAATCATGTTTATTTCTGCTGTAAACATAGTCATATCTGCTGTAAACATGTTTATTCCTGCTGTAAACATGTTTATTCCTTCTGTAACATATTTATATTTGCTATAAACATAGTTATATCTGCATTAAACATGTTTATTCTTGCTGGAAAAACGTTCATTTCTGCTGTAAACATGTTTATTCCTTCTGTAAACAGGTTTATTTCTGCTGTAAACATGTTTATTTTTGCATTAATCATGTTTATTTCTGCTGTAAACATAGTCATATCTGCTGTAAACATGTTTATTCCTGCTGTAAACATGTTTATTCCTTCTGTAACATATTTATATCTGCTGTAAACATAGTTATATCTGCATTAAACATGTTTATTCTTGCTGGAAAAACGTTCATTTCTGCTGTAAACAACTTTATTCCTGCTGTAAACATGTTTATTCCTTCTGTAACATATTTATATCTGCTGTAAACATAGTTATATCTGCATTAAACATGTTTATTCTTGCTGGAAAAACGTTCATTTCTGCTGTAAACACCTTTATTCCTGCTGTAAACATATTTATTGCTGCTGTAAACATGTTTATTTCAGCTGTAAACATGTTTATTTCTGCCGTAAACATGTTTATTTTTGCTGTAAACATAGTTATATCTGCATTAAACACATTTATTCCTGCTGTGACCATGTTTATTCCTGCTGTAAACACGTTTATTTCTGCTGTAAACATGTTTATTCCTGTTGTATACATGTTTATTTCTGCTGTAAACATGTTTATTTCTTCCTTAAACAGGTTTATTTCTGCTGTAAACATGTTTATTTTTGCATTAATCATGTTTATTTCTGCTGTAAACATAGTTATATCTGCTGTAAACATGTTTATTCCTGCTGTAAACACGTTTATTTCTGCTGTAAACATGTTTATTCCTGTTGTATACATGTTTATTCCTGCTGTAAACATGTTTATTTCTTCTGTAAACAGTTTTATTTCTGCTGTAAACATGTTTATTCCTGCTGTAAACATGTTTATTCTTGCTGTAAACATGTTTATTCCTTCTGTAAACAGGTTTATTTCTGCTGTAAACATGTTTATTTTTGCATTTATCATGTTTATTTCTGCTGTAAACATAGTCATATCTGCTGTAAACATGTTTATTCCTTCTGTAAACAGGTTTATTTCTGCTGTAAACATGTTTATTTCAGCTGTAAACATAGTTATATTTGCTGTAAACATGTTTATTACTGCTGCAACAAATTTATTTCTGCTGAAAACATGTTTATTTCTGCTGTAAACAGGTTTATTTCTGCTGTAAACATGTTTATTCCTGCTGGAAACATGTTTATTCTTGCTGTAAACATGTTTATTCCTTCTGTAAACAGGTTTATTTCTGCTGTAAACATGTTTATTTTTGCATTAATCATGTTTATTTCTGCTGTAAACATAGTCATATCTGCTGTAAACATGTTTATTCCTGCTGTAAACATGTTTATTCCTTCTGTAACATATTTATATTTGCTATAAACATAGTTATATCTGCATTAAACATGTTTATTCTTGCTGGAAAAACGTTCATTTCTGCTTTAAACATGTTTATTCCTGTTGTAAACATGTTTATTCCTGTTGTAAACATGTTTATTCCTTCTGTAACATATTTATTTCTGCTGTAAACATAGTTATGTCTGCTGTAAACATGTTTATTCCTGCTGTAAAAACGTTTATTTCAGCTTTAAACATGTTTACTCCTGCTGTAAACATGTTTATTTCTGCAATAAACATGTTTATTTCTGCTGTAAACAGGTGTATTTCTGCTGTAAACATGTTTATTCCTTCTGTAACATATTTATTTCTGCTGTAAACATAGTTATATCTGCTGTAAACATGTTTATTCCTGCTGTAAAAACGTTTATTTCAGCTTTAAACATGTTTACTCCTGCTGTAAACAGGTGTATTTCTGCTGTAAACATGTTTATTCCTTCTGTAAACATGTTTATTTCTGCTGTAAACATGTTTATTTTTGCAGTAATCATGTTTCATTCTGCTGTAAACATAGTCATATCTGCTGTAAACATGGTTATTCCTTCTGTAACATATTTATGTCTGCTGTAAACATAGTTATATCTGCTGTAAACATGTTTATTCCTGCTGTAAAAACGTTTATTTCTGCTGTAAACATGTTTATTTCTGCTGTAAACATAGTTATAACTGCATTAAACACGTTTATTCCTACTATGAACATGTTTATTTCTGCTGTAAACACCTTTATTCCTGCTGTAAACATGTTTATTTCTGCTGTAAACACGTTTATTTCTGCTGTAAACATGTTTATTCCTGTTGTATACATGTTTATTCCTGCTGTAAACATGTTTATTTCTTCTGTAAACAGTTTTATTTCTGCTGTAAACATGTTTATTCCTGCTGTAAACATGTTTATTCTTGCTGTAAACATGTTTATTCCTTCTGTAAACAGGTTTATTTCTGCTGTAAACATGTTTATTTTTGCATTTATCATGTTTATTTCTGCTGTAAACATAGTCATATCTGCTGTAAACATGTTTATTCCTTCTGTAAACAGGTTTATTTCTGCTGTAAACATGTTTATTTCAGCTGTAAACATAGTTATATTTGCTGTAAACATGTTTATTACTGCTGCAACAAATTTATTTCTGCTGAAAACATGTTTATTTCTGCTGTAAACAGGTTTATTTCTGCTGCAAACATGTTTATTCCTGCTGTAAACATGTTTATTCTTGCTGTAAACATGTTTATTCCTTCTGTAAACAGGTTTATTTCTGCTGTAAACATGTTTATTTTTGCATTAATCATGTTTATTTCTGCTGTAAACATAGTCATATCTGCTGTAAACATGTTTATTCCTGCTGTAAACATGTTTATTCCTTCTGTAACATATTTATATTTGCTATAAACATAGTTATATCTGCATTAAACATGTTTATTCTTGCTGGAAAAACGTTCATTTCTGCTGTAAACAACTTTATTCCTGCTGTAAACATGTTTATTCCTTCTGTAACATATTTATATCTGCTGTAAACATAGTTATATCTGCATTAAACATGTTTATTCTTGCTGGAAAAACGTTCATTTCTGCTGTAAACACCTTTATTCCTGCTGTAAACATATTTATTGCTGCTGTAAACATGTTTATTTCAGCTGTAAACATGTTTATTTCTGCCGTAAACATGTTTATTTCTGCTGTAAACATAGTTATATCTGCATTAAACACATTTATTCCTGCTGTGACCATGTTTATTCCTGCTGTAAACACGTTTATTTCTGCTGTAAACATGTTTATTCCTGTTGTATACATGTTTATTTCTGCTGTAAACATGTTTATTTCTTCCTTAAACAGGTTTATTTCTGCTGTAAACATGTTTATTTTTGCATTAATCATGTTTATTTCTGCTGTAAACATAGTTATATCTGCTGTAAACATGTTTATTCCTGCTGTAAACACGTTTATTTCTGCTGTAAACATGTTTATTCCTGTTGTATACATGTTTATTCCTGCTGTAAACATGTTTATTTCTTCTGTAAACAGTTTTATTTCTGCTGTAAACATGTTTATTCCTTCTGTAAACATGTTTATTCTTGCTGTAAACATGTTTATTCCTTCTGTAAACAGGTTTATTTCTGCTGTAAACATGTTTATTTTTGCATTTATCATGTTTATTTCTGCTGTAAACATAGTCATATCTGCTGTAAACATGTTTATTCCTTCTGTAAACAGGTTTATTTCTGCTGTAAACATGTTTATTTCAGCTGTAAACATAGTTATATTTGCTGTAAACATGTTTATTACTGCTGCAACAAATTTATTTCTGCTGAAAACATGTTTATTTCTGCTGTAAACAGGTTTATTTCTGCTGTAAACATGTTTATTCCTGCTGTAAACATGTTTATTCTTGCTGTAAACATGTTTATTCCTTCTGTAAACAGGTTTATTTCTGCTGTAAACATGTTTATTTTTGCATTAATCATGTTTATTTCAGCTGTAAACATAGTCATATCTGCTGTAAACATGTTTATTCCTGCTGTAAACATGTTTATTCCTTCTGTAACATATTTATATTTGCTATAAACATAGTTATATCTGCATTAAACATGTTTATTCTTGCTGGAAAAACGTTCATTTCTGCTGTAAACATGTTTATTCCTTCTGTAAACAGGTTTATTTCTGCTGTAAACATGTTTATTTTTGCATTAATCATGTTTATTTCTGCTGTAAACATAGTCATATCTGCTGTAAACATGTTTATTCCTGCTGTAAACATGTTTATTCCTTCTGTAACATATTTATATCTGCTGTAAACATAGTTATATCTGCATTAAACATGTTTATTCTTGCTGGAAAAACGTTCATTTCTGCTGTAAACAACTTTATTCCTGCTGTAAACATGTTTATTCCTTCTGTAACATATTTATATCTGCTGTAAACATAGTTATATCTGCATTAAACATGTTTATTCTTGCTGGAAAAACGTTCATTTCTGCTGTAAACACCTTTATTCCTGCTGTAAACATATTTATTGCTGCTGTAAACATGTTTATTTCAGCTGTAAACATGTTTATTTCTGCCGTAAACATGTTTATTTTTGCTGTAAACATAGTTATATCTGCATTAAACACATTTATTCCTGCTGTGACCATGTTTATTCCTGCTGTAAACACGTTTATTTCTGCTGTAAACATGTTTATTCCTGTTGTATACATGTTTATTTCTGCTGTAAACATGTTTATTTCTTCCTTAAACAGGTTTATTTCTGCTGTAAACATGTTTATTTTTGCATTAATCATGTTTATTTCTGCTGTAAACATAGTTATATCTGCTGTAAACAGGTTTATTTCTGCTGTAAACATGTTTATTCCTTCTGTAACATATTTATTTCTGCTGTAAACATAGTTATGTCTGCTGTAAACATGTTTATTCCTGCTGTAAAAACGTTTATTTCAGCTTTAAACATGTTTACTCCTGCTGTAAACATGTTTATTTCTGCAATAAACATGTTTATTTCTGCTGTAAACAGGTGTATTTCTGCTGTAAACATGTTTATTCCTTCTGTAACATATTTATTTCTGCTGTAAACATAGTTATATCTGCTGTAAACATGTTTATTCCTGCTGTAAAAACGTTTATTTCAGCTTTAAACATGTTTACTCCTGCTGTAAACAGGTGTATTTCTGCTGTAAACATGTTTATTCCTTCTGTAAACATGTTTATTTCTGCTGTAAACATGTTTATTTTTGCAGTAATCATGTTTCATTCTGCTGTAAACATAGTCATATCTGCTGTAAACATGGTTATTCCTTCTGTAACATATTTATGTCTGCTGTAAACATAGTTATATCTGCTGTAAACATGTTTATTCCTGCTGTAAAAACGTTTATTTCTGCTGTAAACATGTTTATTTCTGCTGTAAACATAGTTATAACTGCATTAAACACGTTTATTCCTACTATGAACATGTTTATTTCTGCTGTAAACATCTTTATTCCTGCTGTAAACATGTTTATTTCTGCTGTAAACATCTTTATTTCAGCTGTAAACGTGTTTATTTCTGCTGTAAACATGTTTATTCCTGCTGTAACATATTTATTTCTGCTGTAAACATAGTTATATCTGCTGTAAACATGTTTATTCCTGCTGTAAAAAAGTTTATTTCTGCTTTAGACATGTTTATTCCTGTTGTAAACATGTTTATTCCTGTTGTAAACATGTTTACTCCTGCTGTAAACATGTTTATTTCTGATTTAAACATATTTATTTCAGCTGTAAACATGTTTATTTCAGCTGTAAACATGTTTATTTCTGCTGTAAACATGGTTATTCCTCCTGTAAACATAGTTATATTTCCTGCAAACATGTTTATTACTGCTGCAACAAATTTATTTCTGCTGTAAACATAGTTATATCTGCTGTAAACATTTTTATTCCTGCTGTAAACACGTTTATTTCTGCTGTAAACATGTTTATTCCTGCTGTAAACATGTTTATTCTTGCTGTAAACATGTTTATTTCTGATTTAAACATATTTATTTCAGCTGTAAACATGTTTATTTCAGCTGTAAACTTGTTTATTTCTGCTGTAAACATGTTTATTCCTCCTGTAAACATAGTTATATTCCTGCTGTAAACATGTTTATTACTGCTGCAACAAATTTATTTCTGCTGTTAACATAGTTATATCTGCTGTAAACATGTTTATTCCTGCTGTAAACACGTTTATTTCTGCTGTAAACATGTTTATTCCTGCTGTAAACACGTTTATTTCTGCTGTAAACATGTTTATTCCTGCTGTAAACATGTTTATTCCTGCTGTAAACATGTTTATTCTTGCTGTAAACATGTTTATTCCTTCTGTAAAAAGTTTTATTTCTGCTGTAAACATGTTTATTTTTGCATTAATCATGTTTATTTCTGCTGTAAACATAGTCATATCTGCTGTAAACATGTTTATTCCTTCTGTAACATATTTATGTCTGCTGTAAACATAGTTATATCTGCTGTAAACATGTTTATTCCCGCTGTAAAAACGTTTATTTCTGCTGTAAACATGTTTATTTCAGCTATAAACATAGTTATAACTGCATTAAACACGTTTATTCCTACTACGAACATGTTTATTTCTGCTGTAAACACCTTTATTCCTGCTGTAAACATGTTTATTTCTGCTGTAAACATGTTTATTTCAGCTGTAAACGTGTTTATTTCTGCTGTAAACGTGTTTATTTCTGCTGTAAACATCGTTATATCAGCATTAAACACATTTATTCCTGCTGTGACCATGTTTATTCCTCCTGTAAACATAGTTATATCTGCTGTAAACATGTTTATTCCTGCTGTAAACACGTTTATTTCTGCTGTAAACATGTTTATTCCTTCTGTAAACAGGTTTATTTCTGCTGTAAACATGTTTATTTCAGCTGTAAACATGTTTATTTCTGCTGTAAACATGTTTATTCCTCCTGTAAACATAGTTATATTTGCTGTAAACATGTTTATTACTGCTGCAACAAATTTATTTCTGCTGTAAACATAGTTATATCTGCTGTAAACAGGTGTATTTCTGCTGTAAACATGTTTATTCCTTCTGTAAACATGTTTATTTCTGCTGTAAACATATTTATTTTTGCAGTAATCATGTTTATTTCTGCTGTAAACAGTCATATCTGCTGTAAACATGTTTATTCCTGCTGTAAACATGTTTATTCCTTCTGTAACATATTTATGTCTGCTGTAAACATAGTTATATCTGCTGTAAACATGTTTATTCCTGTTGTATACATGTTTATTTCTGCTTTAAACATGTTTATTTCTGCTGTAAACGGGTTTATTTCTGCTGTAAACATGTTTATTTCTGCTGTAAACATGTTTATTTCTGCTGTAAACAGGTTTATTTCGGCTGTAAACATGTTTATTCCTGCTGTAAACATGTTTATTTCTTCTGTAAACATGTTTATTTCTGCTGTAAACATGTTTATTTCTGCTGTAAACATGTTTAATCATGCTTTACACATGTTTATTCCTGCTGTAAACATGTTTATTCCTGCTGTAAACATGTTTATTTCTGCTGTAAACATGTTTATTCCTACTGTAAACATGTTTATTCCTGCTGTAAACATGTTTATTTCTGCTGTAAACATGTTTATTCCTACTGTAAACATGTTTATATCTGCTGTAAACACGTTTATTCCTGCTGTAAACATGTTTATTTCTTCTGTAAACAGGTTTATTTCTGTTGTAAACATGTTTATTCCTGCTGTAAACATGTTTATTCCTGCTGTAAACATGTTTATTCCTGCTGTAAACATGTTTATTCTTTTTGTATACATGTTTATTCCTGTTGTAAACATGTTCACTCCTGCTGTAAACATGTTTATTTCTGCTTTAAACATGTTTATTCCTGCTGTAAACACGTTTATTTCTGCTGTAAACATTTTTATTCCTTCTGTAAACAGGTTTATTTCTGCTGTAAACATGTTTATTTCAGCTGTAAACGTGTTTATTTCTGCTGTAAACATGTTTATTTCTGCTGTAAACATAGTTATATCTGCTGTGACCATGTTTATTCCTCCTGTAAACATAGTTATATCTGCTGTAAACATTTTCAATCCCGCTGCAACATGTTTATTTCTGCTGTAAACAGGTTTATTTCTGCTGTAAACATGTTTATTTCTGATGTAAACATAGTTATATCTGCATTAAACACATTTATTCCTACTGTGAACATGTTTATGTCTGCTGTAAACACCTTTATTCCTGCTGTAAACATATTTATTTCTGCTGTAAACTTGTTTATTCCTGCTGTAAACATAGTTATATCTGCTGTAAACATGTTTATTCCTGCTGTAAACACGTTTATTTCTGCTGTAAACATGTTTATTCCTTCTGTAAACAGGTTTGTTTCTGCTGTAAACATGTTTATTCCTGCAGTAAACATGTTTATTCCTGCTGTAAACATGTTTATTTCTGCTATAAACATGTTTATTCCTACTGTAAACATGTTTATATCTGCTGTAAACACGTTTATTCCTGCTGTAAACATGTTTATTTCTTCTGTAAACAGGTTTATTTCTGTTGTAAACATGTTCATTCCTGCTGTAAACATGTTTATGCCTGCTGTAAACATGTTTATTTCTGCTATAAACATGTTTATTTCTGCTGTAAACATGTTTATTTCTGTTGTAAACATAGTTATTCCTGCTGTAAACATGTATATTCCTGTTGTAACTGCTGTAAAGATGTTTATTCCGGTTGTAAACATGTTTATTCCTGCTGCAACATGTTTATTTCCGCTGTAAACATAGTTATATCTGCTTTCAACATGTTTATTCCTGCAATAAACCTGTTTATTTCTGCTGTAAACATGTTTATTTCTGCTATAAACATGTTTATTTCTGCTGTAAACATGTTTATTTCTGTTGTAAACATAGTTATTCCTGCTGTAAACATGTATATTCCTGTTGTAACTGCTGTAAAGATGTTTATTCCTGTTGTAAACATGTTTATTCCTGCTGCAACATGTTTATTTCTGCTGTAAACATAGTTATATCTGCTGTAAACATGTTTATTCCTGCTGTAAACATGTTTATTTCTGCTGTAAACACCTTTATTCCTCCTGTAAACATATTTATTCCTGCTGTAAACATGTTTATTCCTGTTGTAAACAGGTTAATTTCTGCTATAAACATGTTTATTTCTGCTGTAAACATGTTTATTTCTGCTGTAAACATAGTTATATCTGCATTAACCACGTTTATTCCTGCTGTGACCATGTTCATTCCTCCTGTAAATATAGTTATATCTGCTGTAAACATGTTTATTCCTGCTGCAACATGTTTATTTATTTCTGCTGTAAAAATAGTTATTTCTGCTGTAAACATGTTTTTTCCTGTTGTAAACACGTTTATTTCTGCTGTAAACATGTTTATTCCTGCGGTAAACATGTTTATTCCTTTAGTAAACCTGTGCATTTCAGCTGTAAACATGTTTATTTCTGCTGTAAACATGTTTATTTCTGCTGTAAACATAGTTATATCTGCATTAAACACGTTTATTCCTGCTGTGAGCATGTTTATTCGTCCTGTAAACATAGTTATATCTGCTGTAAACATGTTTATTCCTGTTGTAAACATGTTTATTCCTGCTGCAACATGTTTATTTCTGCTGTAAATATAGTTATATCTGCTGTAAACATGTTTATTCTTGCTGTATATTTGTTTATTTCTGTTGTAAACATAGTTATATCTGCTGTAAACATGTTTATTTATGCTGTAAACATGTTTATTCCTGCTGTAAACAGGTTTATTCCTTCTGTAAACATGTTTTTTTCTGCTGGAAACACGTTTATTCCTGCTGTAAACATGTTTATTTCTTCTGTAAACAGGTTTATTTCGGCTGTAAACATGTTTATTCCTGCTGTAAACATGTTTATTCCTGCTTTAAACAGGTTTATTCTTGCTGTACACATGTTTATTCCTTCTGTAAACAGGTTTATTTCTGCTGTAAACATGTTTATTTCTGCTGTAAACATGTTTAATCATGCTGTAAACATGTTTATTCCTGCTTTAAACATGTTTATTCCTGCAATAAACCTGTTTATTCCTTCTGTAAACAGGTTTATTTCTGCTGTAAACATGTTTATTTCTGCTGAAAACATGTTTATTCCTGCTGTAAACAGGTTAATTTCTGCTGTAAACATGTTTATTTCTGCTGTAAACATGGGTATTCCTGCTGTAAACATGTTTATTCCTGCTTTAAACAGGTTTATTTCTGCTGTAAACATGTTTACTTCTGTTGTAAACATGTTTTTCCTTCTGTAAACAGGTTGATTTCTGCTGTAAATATGTTTATTTCTGCTTTAAATATGTTTATTCCTGCTGTAGACATGTTTATTCCTGCTGTGAACATGTTTATTCCTGCTGTAAACATGTTTATTCCAGTTGTAAACATGTTTTTTTCTGCTGTAAACATGTTTATTCCTGCAGTAAACCTGTTTATTTAAACTTTAAACTTGTTTATTCCTGCTGTAAACATGTTCATTTCTGCTGTAAACATGTTCATTCCTGCTGTAAACGTGTTTATTTTTTCTGTAAACATGTTCATTTCTGCTGTGAAGTTGGTCTTTTTATAATGGGAGTCTATGTGGATTTGCTCTGGTAGCCTCTAGCGGATGAAGGGAGAACTGCAGGTTTAGGCACTTTTGAATCGGCTTCACTTCTTACCGCCAGGTTGTCGCTTCGTTAAACTTTTACTCTTCCAGACTTTTTCTTTTTTCTTTCATCATTTCCAACATTTAAAATGTGCGCGTGGAAACCGCGCTTGGAGCGCGAGCTCGAGCCTGAAACCTGCAGCTGTGTGTTGAGAGGAAAATGTTCGGCTGCTCAGCTCATGTCCCTTTAAGAGAAGTGGATCCAGCGACCCCTCCCTCGCGCAGCAGGGTGCGCGCACATCCTATAAGTAGTGCGTTCATGGAGCAGCTGCAGGAGTCCGCGTGTGTTGTGTGCGCGTGAGTGTGTCCGCTGTTGACTGTGCGTAAAAAGCCTGTCAGACAGAAGCGGCTTGATGTGATGGAGCGCTGAGGAGCCGCAACACACCTGGACACACCTGTGCGCCACCGGAACCTTCACGTGCCGTTCACTCCACGTGGGCTGTCCAGAAGGTCCAGATGTTGATCCACACCTACTCAGCCATGGTAAGTCAGCACAGCTCGCTCCTGGGTTTTTGTGGAATCATCAGGAAAAAATCAGCTGCGAAAGTATTTCAAACCAGAAACACTGGGCGCGCGCTCACTTTGTTTATTATTATTATTATTATTATTATTATTAATAATAATAATAATAATAATAATAAATATGATTATTATTAATAATAAAAATAATAATAATAATAATAATAATAATGATAATAATAATATTATAATAATGATTAATAATTAATAATTTTATAACTACTATTATTACTGTTGTTATTTTCTAATTGTGCTTTTAGTCAGTAAAATAGTTTAAACCGTTTTATTATTGCGCGCGTGCACATGCGGCTCCACTGTGCGCCTTGCCGTGCCATGCCGGGTCTGTTCGGGGCCATAACGGAGCTGATGAATCCCTGCCGCCGCGGTGAGTTTTTCAGCTATGGATGAAAAACTTTGCTGGAACAGGAGATAGGTTCGGCCTGGCGCGGCTCGGCCTGGCGCGGTTCGGCCTGGCGCGGCTCGGCCTGGCGCTGTGACCGACTTTAGCGGCCTTGTTTGGCTCTAATGGACGCTGTTCCGGCAGAAACCATCGATCCGCGTGACCCAGCTTCAGCAGAAATCCATCAGGAAACGTGTCCGCGGCGCGCGGACTTCCACGGAGAAGTCGCAACCTTTTTACTTTGTGAGGTCAGATTGTGTTTGTTGACACAGACCCCCCCTCCTCCCTCCCGGAGCGACGTGTTGCTGTGTGTTACCTGTCTTCTGCGACCCTCCGTGGCCGTGACCTTTCTGACGCTGCAGCGGTGCCGCAGGCGGCGGCTGCCAGCGCGCATCACTTCCGCCGCTGCTGAGTTCCTCCTCACACTTTGACTCACATTCATTCTGTTTTTTTGTTTTCATTTTTTTATTTTGTTTTATTCTGTAATTTTCTCTTCTTGTGGACTTTGGGATCAATTGGGATCTTGTGGACTCTAATGAGCTCCTCCAGTTTCTCAACCTGTCTGGTTTCGTGCAGGAGCGCGCGGACGGACTGAGCGGCTCCTCTCCGGGGGGGCGCCTCTCCTCCCTCAACCAGGCCGCCTACTCCTCGGCTCCCCCGCTCTGCCACACTCCGGCCTCCGACTTCCAGCCCCCCTACTTCCCTCCGCCCTACCCGCAGTCCTCCCTGCCGTACTCCCAGAGCCAGGACTCGGCCTACTCCCACCTGTCGGACCCCTACCCCTCCATCAACTCCATCCACCAGCAGGCCGCATGGCACTCGCAGCGGTCGCGCTCCGAGGAGGGGCCCCTGCTGTCCCAGTCTCACCGGGCGCTGAGCCTGGATCCCCGGCGGGAGTACCCGGCCGTGCCCCGGCTCCTGCACGGTCTGGGGGAGGCGGCCGCGGCTCTGGGGGACGGGCCTCTTGGGATTCACCTGGGACATCACGGCCTCGAGGATCTTCAGGTGAATAAATTTTCCTCCAACATCTTTTATTTGTTCTTGTCAGAAGGTTTTATTTGTAAAGATTGTTTTGTGTTTTTATTGATGACATGATCAGATGGAGGCAGAAAGGCCTCGAGGCGGTTTCTCTTCTTCATGTCTGCAAACAACGAAGATCATCAGTTATTTTATTCCATTTTAATTCATTTATTTGTTTGTCATTTTTTTTATTTTGAGTTTTTCAAAACGCGTCTGAATTATTGATTTATTGGAACAAACCAGAGAAAATGGCGCGTTTTTGTTTGTTTACAACTTTTATTCATTCAGATGTTTTCCAACATTTTAAATTTAAAAAGTGTTTTATTTATATTTTATTTCGCAGTTTTTTTTGTTTGTTTGTTTTTTTTTTTTACATTTCTTCTGGAAAAAACCGCAGGAGCGGAACCATGTGCGCCGCACGCGCAGAATCCCGCAGCTTTGCGCGGCTTGTTGTGCGGCAGCTGCAGCCGCTGATTGTTGTTGCACCGAGACTAATCAATGCGCGCGGTCATCAGTGGCAAAGGAGCGCGTGCGCGGGTGTGTGTGTGGTAAGAAGCGCGCACCGCCTTGTGGTCAGTGCGTGATGAAGTCGCGCGCGTGTCACTCAGTTTCATCCATAAAAATACGCAGAAAATGTTTGAAATTCTTTAAGTTGTTAAAAAATTTCAGCTTAAAGATGAAAAGATTTTATTGATCCGGTCACGTGATCGTTTCTGTTTTTATCAGCTTGTTTAAGGAAAAAAATGTTCTGCGTTCACGCGCTGCTGCATGGAGCCTCCATTTTGTTCTGGCCTGCATGTGCGCGCGCGTGCGTGAATTAATGACAGTGTGTCTGTTGCAGGGAATGGAGGAAGGATCAGCCCTGGGCATCCTGGACCACTCTGTCATTAAAAAAGGTAAGAGGTGTGCGTGCGCGCGCGCGTGGGAGAGGAAAAAAAGGCCGTGTGTGTGTGTGTGTGTGTGTAGTTTTATAATTGTGGTTTATATGCTGAAGGGGTTTTGGGTCTCTCTCTCTCTCTCACACACACACACACACACACACAATAAATAATTCCGTTTTCTGCGTGAGCCAGTCCGCCGCGCGCACCAGCCGGAGGCAGACGGTCTTAATGAACTGTTCATGGTCACATGAGCGCGCTCGGCAGAAGTGGGGGGGGGTCAACATCACAATGAAATGAGAGTTCTGAACTGGTGGAGGAGCCGTTGGACCAGCAGCTGCAGGATCCAGAGTCTCATGAAGAGTTGAATAAAACTAAACTTCTTTCTTTTCATTTCATTTCATCCATCGAAAGGCCCGGCTTTCATCCATCATCTGAACCGCTCAGTCTGATGAAGGGTGGTGGGAAGCTGGAGCCTGTCCCAGGTGTCTCTGGGTGAAAGGCGGGGTACACCCTGGACATCTCGCCAGTCCATCGCAGGGACACACAGAGACACACAACCAGTCAGTCCTAGGGGCAGAGTAACCAGTTAACCTAACATCAGGTCTTTGGACGGTGGGAAGAAGCCGGAGAACCTGGAGGGAACCCAGCATACACGGGGAGAACATGCAAACTCCACACAGAAAGGCCGCTGACCAAACCCCGCCCCAGCTGAGGATTGAACCAGGCCACAGTACTAACCACTGTGCCACCGTGCACAGTTAATTTAATTTAATTCAATTCAATTTGTTATGAAAAATCCTTCACAAGGTTCTTGTGTCCACAGTTCCTCTCAGATCATTCCCAACATTTACTGGAGTTAAAGAAAAAAATCTGCGGAGTTGTTTTAATGTGAAATTGTGAACAGAAACACTGACAAACAGGAGAAAACACAAAACCTTCTGGATCGATTAAATCAAATTAAATTAAATTAAATTAAGGGCTGCACGGTGGCACAGTGGTTAGTACTGTGGCCTGGTTCGATCCTCAGCTGGGGCGGGGTTTGGTCAGCGGCCTTTCTGTGTGGAGTTTGCATGTTCTCCCCGTGTATGCTGGGTTCCCTCCAGGTTCTCCGGCTTCTTCCCACCGTCCAAAGACCTGATGTTAGGTTAACTGGTTACTCTGCCCCTAGGACTGACTGGTTGTGTGTCTCTGTGTGTCCCTGCAATGGACTGGCGAGATGTCCAGGGTGTACCCCGCCTTTCACCCAGACACCTGGGACAGGCTCCAGCTTCCCCGCAACCCTAAATTGGATTAAGCGGTTAGGAAAATGAATGATTAAATTATTTAATTTCTAAATGTAATTTAATTAGTAAAGTTTTTATCTTATTTAATATTTTGAATTAAATGTGATTTTTTATCATTGTTTTCCAGGATCTCCTGGTTTGGGAGTTCTGGACACATCAGTGGAGGAGAATTTAAGCAGAAGTTGCATGGCACGGTGGCGTAGCGGTCAGCACTGCAGCCTTACAGCATTAAAGTTGCTGTTTGAGCCTCGGTTGGAGGGGAGGATTGAACGGTGGCTTTTCTGTGTGGAATTTGCATGTTCTGCCGTGTATGTGTGGATTTTCTCTCCATCCAATCTAATGCTGGGTTAACTGGAATGTTTTCACTCAGCGTGTCCAGATGAACATGGCGGGGAAGTTGTCAGATTTCCCCTCAGCTTGTCTGGCGGGAAGAGGAGGAGTTTCAGTCCTTGTTACCTTTGATCAGAATGACTGGATTAACCCTTTAACAGGGTTTCAGATCAGTTCAGGGAATTAATCTGGTTAAATAGTGACTGAAACAGTCAGCATCTAAGCAGGATGATGCTTAATATGTTTTTTTTTTTGTTCAAAGTCTTTTTATTGAAAAAAAAAATATTGTTAGACATATTGTTGAAAATACAATAGTCTTTTTTTTTTTTTTTTTTTTAAATTTATTTATTTATTTATTTATTTATTTTTATAAACTCCCCAAAACAAACCCTCCCACCCTGTTGCACCATTAAAAAAAACAAAACAAAAAAAACCAAAAACAGAAACAATAATAATTTAAAACATAAATTACTCTTGTGAGATAAGTGACGGATCTACCTTCTTAATCTGATCCAAAATAGGTTGCCAGATATTGAAGAACTTATTAACGCAGCCTCTTAGAGAGTGCCTTATTTTCTCTAGTGTTAAATGACGAAAAAGGTCCATAAACCATAATTTGAAAGATGGAGGGTGCTTTTCCTTCCACTTAAGCAGTACAAGCCTGCGAGCAATAAGTGTGGGAAAAGCAATTGCTATTTTATGTTTTTGGCTGCTGATAATGCGTGGTGAAATACCAAATATTGCAGTTTTGGCCTCAGCTACGATATTAATCCCAAATGCATCCAATAGAAATTTGAAAATGGATTGCCAAAATTGTGGCAGCTTTGAACAGGACCAAAACATATGAGATAATGTTGCAAGTTCGGTTCCACAACGATCACAGTTAGGATCCAAATCTGGTTTAAATTTTGCCAGTTTCACTTTACACCAGTGCAATCTATGAACAATTTTAAATTGGATTACCCTGTGTCTTAAACAAATTGAGGATAAGTAAATATTATTTATAACAGTTTTCCAAACGTCTTCAGAGATTACGATTTCAAGTTCCTCCTCCCATTTTCGCCTAACACGATCCAGTGGTTCCAAGTTATAAGAATTAATTGCCGAATAAATTTTACCAATCAGTCCCTTGGAGCGAGCATTCAGATCCAAAACTGTTTCCAGGAGTGAGTCAGGCGGTCGTGAGGGGAAGTAACTGAATGAAGTAGACACAAAACTGCGAAGCTGAAGATATCTGAAGAAATGACAATCATGTATTTGGAAAGCTGTTTTCACTTGTTGAAACGATGCAAACAGTCCTTTGACAAACATGTCTTTCAAAGTCCTCAAGCCATGTGTGGCCCAGATAGTAAAGGAGTCATCAATAGTGGAAGGCACAAACATATGGTTTCGTGCAATAGGAGCATAAACTGACATATTATTTAAACTGAAGCTCCGTCTGAATTGTGCCCAAATCTTAAATGAATGTTTAACAACAACGCTTGTGGAAAAATTACATAAGGGCTGAGGCAGAGGTAATCCTGAGCACAGCAAAGAGTGTAAAGAAGTAGATCTGCATGACATATTCTCAAGTATCAACCATGTAGAGCCACCATTATTTGAAGTCAAAGACCAATACAACATTGCACGGGTATTCGATGCCCAATAGTAATATTGAAAATTGGGAAGTGAGAATCCTCCATTTTCTCTGTGTCGTTGTAAGATATTTTTGGAAATGTGTGCACTTTTTCCATTCCATATAAATGATGATACCAACTTATCTATGAGTGAGAAAAAAGATTTTGTTAAGAATATGGGCACTGATTGAAATAGATATAAAAATTTGGGTAAAATATTCATTTTAATAATATTTATTCTTCCCCCTAATGACAACGGTATAGTATTCCAGCGTTCAAGGTCCTGTTTTACTGAATCTAGTAGTGGAATAAAATTTGTTTTGTACATCTGTTTGTATGTTTTCGTAATCCAAACTCCAAGATACTTAAATTTATTTCCACTTAATTTAAATGGGAGTGAACTTAGCATACTTTGTTGAACTGCACAATTTATGGACATAAGCTCACTTTTCTGCATATTAACCTTATAGCCTGATATTTTTCCAAAACTATCCAAAAGATCAAGGAGTCTTGGCAGGCTTTGAAGTGGCTCAGACACATATAATAGTGTGTCGTCCGCATAAAGGGAGACTTTATGTTCAAAATCACCTCTTTGTACACCCTTGATAGAAGCATCATTGCGTACAGCTGCTGCAAGTGGTTCAATTACCAGGGAGAATAATAAAGGGGATAGGGGACATCCTTGCCGGGTTCCACGTTCTAGAGTAAAAAAGTTAGAGCGATTGTTATTTGTACGGACAGCAGCCACAGGGGAGGAATATAAAGTACGGATCCAAGATATAAACTTCACACCAAAGCCAAATTTTTTAAGGGTATAAAAAAGGTAATCCCACTCCACCCGATCAAATGCCTTTTCTGCATCTAAAGAAAGAACCACTTCTGGTGTATCGGGTGGAGTGGGATAATGAAGAATGTTCAAAAGCCGGCGAATGTTAAAAAATGAATATCGATTCTTAATAAACCCCGTTTGATCATCAGTCACAACAGTAGGTACAACAACTTCTAAACGACGTGCTAATATTTTTGCAAAGATTTTACTATCAACATTTAACAATGAAATAGGCCGATATGAACTACATTCTAATTTACTTTTGCCATTTTTATAAATGAAAGATATGACAGCCTGTCTCATAGTTTCTGGAAATGTGCCAGCATCCGAAGACTCTTCATATACAGAAAGCAAAATAGAGGACAATTCCTTTGTGAAGGTTTTAAAAAACTCACTTGGGAATCCATCTGGCCCTGGAGCTTTTCCACGTTGCATAGAAGCAATAGCATTTGTTAATTCTTCTTTGGAGAAGGGCCTCTCCAAGTCTTGGGCAGATTGATCGCTTATAGTGGGAAGACCAAATTTACTAAAAAATGAACTAAACAACGATTCATTTCTTTTGGACTCAGAAGTATATAAATGTGAGTAATATTCACCAAAACGTTGATTGATTTCTAAAGGATCTGTTAATTTTACCCCATGCTTATTATTAATTGCAAGAATAGTTTGGTCAACCTGTTGCTGTCGCAACTGATGAGCCAAGATTTTCCCAATTTTTTCACCATGTTCATACATTTTATGTCTAGTTTTATTTAGAAGATTTTCCGTTTGTTTTGTAGTAATCAAATCAAATTCAGTCTGAAGAGCTATGCGTTGTTTGAACAGCTCAGGAGAAGAAGAATGGGTCAGGGCTTCATCAAGTCGTAAAATATCATCTTCAATCCTTCTGACCCGCTCTTCTTTAGCTTTTTTTACTTTAGCGCTATAAGATATAATTTGGCCTCTGAGATAAGCTTTTAGTGATTCCCAAATCAGACCAAAGGATATTCCTGGAGTTTTATTACGTATCAAGTATTCATTTATTTCTTTTGAAATAAATTTGACAAACTCATCATCAGAAAGCAAAAGTGTATTAAACCTCCAAGGTCTATATCTGCTGCCTGAAATTGGCATGTTTAGAGTCATCAACAACGGTGCATGATCTGAGATCACTATTGCCTGATAATCGCACTTATTAACTAGTGAGAGCAAATTATTGTCAAGAAAAAAGTAATCTATTCTAGAGAATGTCTTATGAACTGGCGAGTAAAAAGAGTAACTTCTACGACCAGGATTTCGAAATCTCCAGACATCAGTCATTCCATTCGCTTTAAGAAGCTGGTTAACCACTTGTGATGATCGAGTTGGATGCATGCTTTTAGGTGAACTACGGTCCAGTGAACATGATAGTACACAATTAATGTCACCTCCCAAAATGAGATGATGTGTATCTAAATTTGGTATTTGAGAAAAGAGTCCAGTAAAAAATGCGCTGTCATCCCAATTAGGAGCATATATATTTGCAAGGACAACAGGAGTGTTATTTAGTCTTCCCACTACAATTACATACCGCCCATTTAAGTCTGCTTCAACTTTTGACATAATGAACGGAACTGTTTTTTTAATTAAAATAGCTGTACCTCTAGATTTGGAATGAAAATTTGAATGAAAGAACTGTCCCACCCATCCGCCTCTAAGTTTAGAATGATCAAAGGTAATAAGATGGGTTTCCTTGAGAAAGGCAATGTCTGCATTCAGCTGATTCAGATGAGAAAGCACTTTTCTACGTTTTACCAGGCTATTAAGAGACTTAACATTCCAGCATACAAAATTCAGCTGGCATATATTGGCTGGAGATGTCAGCAATGGATTAACCATGAGTTTTGAGATGTATAAGTTTTGACAAGATTATATTCAGTTGAATCAGAACATACCTTAGGAAATCCCATCACTACTAAAAATACACAAAATAATTGCAATATAAATGGTGCAACAAGTACCCACCCCAAATTGTCACCAACAAGAACATGGTGACAGAGCAACCCTTTACAACAAAATCCACACATTGCGTGCTTATCAGAACTCTAGCTTTCCAAGTAGGTCCGCATAAAACTAAAGTAACAATGAAAATAATAAAGTCTTTTGTTTTACCAAAGTATAAATGAAGAATATATGTTTTAGGCGTTCAAAAATCAAATAATAATAGGAATACCACGGATATAATGGCAAATAGAAAAGAGGCAGAAAGAAAGAAAACAGTGCCCCAGCAACGCAGACATAGAAAATTTAAGGAATATAATTCTATAAAGACACAATCAATATAAAGAGTCCGAAATAATATTAAAATCAAAATGGGGCAACTTTACCAGTCATTATAGTCTCTTTCTTTTCACATATTTTCCTCCACGTACATCTTGGCTTTCGCTGGATCTTCGAAAAACTTTTCCGTGCCGTTATGTGTGATCCGTAGCCGGGCAGGGTGGAGGAGCCCGTAGCGTATCCCTTCTCGTCCGCGGGGAAGCTTTTTAACATCATTAAAGGCCAATCTGGCACAGGCCACACTTGGTGGGTAATCAGGAAAGATAAAGATGGTTGAGCCGTTGTAACTGAGTGGACCAGCTTCTCGTGCACGGCGAAGAAGGTCGACACAATCTTGGTAATAGTGAAGTTTTGCTATGATAGCTCTTGGTTTGCCGTCTGCTCTTCTCCCCTGTAAAGTGCGATGAGACCTGTCAATCACCACGTCCTTATCCATTTTCAAGGCATCTCTTAGTAGTCTGGACACTGAGGCAGGTGCGGACGAGGATGCTTCAGGGACATTCACAATGCGAATGTTAGACCTCCGCATACGCCCCTCCATGTCTACACATTTCTCCTGCAGCGTTTCCACAGTTTTCTCCAGTTTGCAAACCTTAGTTTGTAAAGTCGTGATGTCGTCCGAGCAGCCAGAGAGCCCCCGCTCTATATCTGAAATAGTTGTCTTGACAGTGTCCAAATCCGACCGGAGGGCTACCGTGTTGTTAGCAATTTCCTCCTTGACTGAGCGGAGCTCTGCCTTGACACCCTCGATCTCACTCATAAGCACTTTTGTCACTTCCCTCTGGAAAAGTTCAGTCATTTCAGTTTTAATGGATGACAACAGTTCCACTTTCAAATCCGCCAGGTTGGTTTGTTCACTTTGCTCGGACAACATGCTAGCCGTATCGCTTGGTTCTTCTGACCCAGACGGTGTGCTAGCATTAGCTGCATTGCTAGCCGTGTCAGGGTTCGTCTCTCTTGATGAGGCCTTGCCTATGTATTTGTACTTGCGCAGGTTAGTCGCCATTTTCCGAAGAGAAAGCCGTCCCATATGATGCAATGGTGTCTTAGATAAGTCCGTAGTGTTTCACTCTTAATGAAAACGCCAAATAAAAAGACCTAAATTCAATTTATGCGGAGCTCATCGAACACACACCCTACTCCATTGCTTGCTCGCTAGCGCCCCCATGCTTAATATGTTTGATGGAAACATCATCAGCTTCTCTGAAAGAAACTTTGTGAGAATCTGAAACACCTGGACACGATGAAAAAAACAACCATATTGGCATAAAACTGGTGGTCTCTTCTACAGAACAGCACCACCAAGTGGTTGAGGGAGTAACTGCAACTAAACTTAAAATGACAAATGGAGAGGATGGCTTGAGGAGAAGATGGCTTGAGGAGAGGATGGCTTGAGGAGAGGATGGCTTGAGGAGAAGATGGCTTGAGGAGAGGATGGCTTGAGGAGAGGATGGCTTGAGGAGAGGATGGCTTGAGGAGAGGATGGCTTGAGGAGAAGATGGCTTGAGGAGAGGATGGCTTGAGGAGAGGATGGCTTGAGGAGAAGATGGCTTGAGGAGAAGATGGCTTGAGGAGAAGATGGCTTGAGGAGAAGATGGCTTGAGGAGAGGATGGCTTGAGGAGAAGATGGCTTGAGGAGAGGATGGCTTGAGGAGAAGATGGCTTGAGGAGAAGATGGCTTGAGGAGAGGATGACTTGAGGAGAGGATGACTTGAGGAGAAGATGACTTGAGGAGAGGATGGCTTGAGGAGAAGATGGCTTGAGGAGAGGATGGCTTGAGGAGAAGATGGCTTGAGGAGAAGATGGCTTGAGGAGAAGATGGCTTGAGGAGAGGATGGCTTGAGGAGAGGATGGCTTGAGGAGAAGATGGCTTGAGGAGAAGATGGCTTGAGGAGAAGATGGCTTGAGGAGAGGATGACTTGAGGAGAAGATGGCTTGAGGAGAGGATGGCTTGAGGAGAAGATGGCTTGAGGAGAGGATGGCTTGAGGAGAAGATGGCTTGAGGAGAGGATGGCTTGAGGAGAAGATGGCTTGAGGAGAAGATGGCTTGAGGAGAGGATGGCTTGAGGAGAGGATGGCTTGAGGAGAAGATGGCTTGAGGAGAAGATGGCTTGAGGAGAGGATGACTTGAGGAGAGGATGGCTTGAGGAGAAGATGGCTTGAGGAGAAGATGGCTTGAGGAGAAGATGGCTTGAGGAGAGGATGGCTTGAGGAGAGGATGGCTTGAGGAGAGGATGGCTTGAGGAGAGGATGACTTGAGGAGAAGATGGCTTGAGGAGAAGATGGCTTGAGGAGAGGATGGCTTGAGGAGAGGATGGCTTGAGGAGAAGATGGCTTGAGGAGAGGATGGCTTGAGGAGAGGATGGCTTGAGGAGAGGATGGCTTGAGGAGAGGATGGCTTGAGGAGAAGATGGCTTGAGGAGAGGATGGCTTGAGGAGAAGATGGCTTGAGGAGAAGATGGCTTGAGGAGAAGATGGCTTGAGGAGAAGATGGCTTGAGGAGAGGATGGCTTGAGGAGAGGATGGCTTGAGGAGAAGATGGCTTGAGGAGAGGATGACTTGAGGAGAGGATGGCTTGAGGAGAAGATGGCTTGAGGAGAAGATGGCTTGAGGAGAAGATGGCTTGAGGAGAAGATGGCTTGAGGAGAAGATGGCTTGAGGAGAGGATGGCTTGAGGAGAAGATGGCTTGAGGAGAGGATGGCTTGAGGAGAGGATGGCTTGAGGAGAGGATGGCTTGAGGAGAGGATGACTTGAGGAGAAGATGGCTTGAGGAGAAGATGGCTTGAGGAGAGGATGGCTTGAGGAGAAGATGGCTTGAGGAGAAGATGGCTTGAGGAGAAGATGGCTTGAGGAGAGGATGGCTTGAGGAGAAGATGGCTTGAGGAGAGGATGGCTTGAGGAGAGGATGGCTTGAGGAGAAGATGGCTTGAGGAGAGGATGGCTTGAGGAGAGGATGGCTTGAGGAGAGGATGGCTTGAGGAGAGGATGGCTTGAGGAGAAGATGGCTTGAGGAGAAGATGGCTTGAGGAGAAGATGGCTTGAGGAGAGGATGGCTTGAGGAGAAGATGGCTTGAGGAGAAGATGGCTTGAGGAGAGGATGGCTTGAGGAGAAGATGGCTTGAGGAGAGGATGGCTTGAGGAGAAGATGGCTTGAGGAGAGGATGGCTTGAGGAGAAGATGGCTTGAGGAGAGGATGGCTTGAGGAGAGGATGGCTTGAGGAGAAGATGGCTTGAGGAGAAGATGGCTTGAGGAGAAGATGGCTTGAGGAGAAGATGGCTTGAGGAGAGGATGGCTTGAGGAGAAGATGGCTTGAGGAGAAGATGGCTTGAGGAGAAGATGGCTTGAGGAGAGGATGGCTTGAGGAGAGGATGGCTTGAGGAGAAGATGGCTTGAGGAGAGGATGGCTTGAGGAGAAGATGGCTTGAGGAGAGGATGGCTTGAGGAGAGGATGGCTTGAGGAGAAGATGGCTTGAGGAGAGGATGGCTTGAGGAGAGGATGACTTGAGGAGAAGATGGCTTGAGGAGAAGATGGCTTGAGGAGAAGATGGCTTGAGGAGAGGATGGCTTGAGGAGAAGATGGCTTGAGGAGAGGATGGCTTGAGGAGAAGATGGCTTGAGGAGAAGATGGCTTGAGGAGAAGATGGCTTGAGGAGAGGATGGCTTGAGGAGAAGATGGCTTGAGGAGAGGATGACTTGAGGAGAGGATGGCTTGAGGAGAGGATGGCTTGAGGAGAAGATGGCTTGAGGAGAAGATGGCTTGAGGAGAAGATGGCTTGAGGAGAAGATGGCTTGAGGAGAAGATGGCTTGAGGAGAGGATGACTTGAGGAGAGGATGACTTGAGGAGAGGATGGCTTGAGGAGAAGATGGCTTGAGGAGAAGATGGCTTGAGGAGAAGATGGCTTGAGGAGAAGATGGCTTGAGGAGAGGATGGCTTGAGGAGAGGATGGCTTGAGGAGAGGATGGCTTGAGGAGAAGATGGCTTGAGGAGAGGATGGCTTGAGGAGAGGATGGCTTGAGGAGAAGATGGCTTGAGGAGAAGATGGCTTGAGGAGAGGATGACTTGAGGAGAGGATGACTTGAGGAGAAGATGGCTTGAGGAGAGGATGGCTTGAGGAGAGGATGGCTTGAGGAGAGGATGGCTTGAGGAGAAGATGGCTTGAGGAGAGGATGGCTTGAGGAGAGGATGGCTTGAGGAGAGGATGGCTTGAGGAGAAGATGGCTTGAGGAGAAGATGGCTTGAGGAGAGGATGACTTGAGGAGAGGATGGCTTGAGGAGAAGATGGCTTGAGGAGAAGATGGCTTGAGGAGAGGATGGCTTGAGGAGAGGATGGCTTGAGGAGAAGATGGCTTGAGGAGAGGATGGCTTGAGGAGAGGATGGCTTGAGGAGAAGATGGCTTTTGATGTAGCAGCTGAAACTCAGTCACGTGTTTGGTCCCCTTCTGGCCGATTAACTGTTTGTAATCCACATCAACAACTGACATCTGGACCACTTCTGGCCCACAGGACACTCACCGATGCCGGAACTGAGCAGCAAGTGCCAGAAGTGGCCGGGATTTGGCCCAAACATGGCTGCTAACTGGGAGGTTCAGGAAGAGGAAACAATCTGTAAAGCGGGGAGTTTAACTCCATCATGATTGCTTGTGGAGCTCCTAAGGGGTGGACAGCTTTGGTCCTCCAGAGCCGCAGTCCTGCAGAAGTTAGGACTTTCCCTGCTGCAACACACCTGACTCCAATCAATCGCTAATTAAGTCTGATGCGAGTCAGATGTGTTGCAGCAGGGAAACTCTGAGGGGGGTTAGGAAAGTCAAACAAATGAATAAATCAGGTGACTTTGAAATGATGCAAAATGGTTGGACAGAAAAAATACCTTGAAATATAAAAACTCAAAGATTATCTTATTTAGGAACATAGATCAATAAATATTTGGAATTTATAGAAAGAATTAATTAAAATAAGTTTCTGGGGCGATAATAGATTATTGAATAAGATGGAAATTAAATATTAAAGATATACATGAAAAAATTGTGGACCACAGTTCACTCGATATATATATATTATATTTATGACCCTATACTACCAGTCAAAAGTTTGGACACGCTTTCCCATTGGTTTTAATGGGAAAAATATGAGGAAGAGAAGCTTTCATCACTGTTATCATGACATATAAATAGACATCATCCATGCGTTCACCGACCACCAGTCCTGCTGGAGCTTGTGCCGCTTCCAGAACAACAGTCTGCTGAAGCTTTTACTGTTTTCTGAGCAACATTTAGAAGAAGTTGAGTGCAAATGGATGTGTTGAAGGTGAGAAACGGAGCTATTTGAGAATGTGCAGTTAGGATGAAACCACCTGCAGACAGAAAAACACACCAGAATTAGAGCTGTCGACTCGAGGGACAACATTACGCTGCATAGATTACTGACAATGGTGGCGGCGTCACACCATCACAGATCTGTGTCTTCTTCTTCCTGTTTCTCCTCAACTTTTCTTCATCAGATCCATCTGTTCTTCCTCAGTTCCCATCCCATCCAAGCTGAACGGCTCGTCCCTGTCGGCCCTGTCCATCGGGAAGGAGGGTCTGGGAATGGGGGCTGTGTCCAACCCGGCCGAGGTGTTCTGTTCAGTACCAGGCCGCCTGTCGCTGCTCAGCTCCAACTCCAAGTACAAGGTTACAGTGGGGGAGGTGCAGCGACGCCTCTCCCCACCTGAGTGCCTCAACGCTTCTCTGCTGGGTGGAGTCCTGCGCAGGTGAGGGCACCTGAGCTGTAGGCTTCATTTTAAAATCCCAGATGCATATTTCCAGTTATTTTGACTCATCAAGCATGATTGTAATATAAACTGCTCAAAAAACTAAAGGGAACACCTGAACAACACGATGTAACTCCAAGTCAACCAGACTTCTGTGAAATGGAACCGTCCACTTAGGAAGCAACACTGACTGACAATCAGTTCCACCTGCTTTGTGTAAATGGAACAGACAACAGGTGGAAATTATAGGCAACTGGCAAAACACACCCAATAAAGGAGTGGTTCTGCAGGTGGAGACCACAGACCACTTCTCAGTTCCGATGCTTTCTGGCTGATGTTTTGGTCTGAATGCTGGCGGTGCTTTCACTCTAGTGGTAGCATGAGACGGAGTCTACAACCCACACAAGTGGCTCAGGTAGTGCAGCTCATCCAGGATGGCACATCAATGCCAGCTGTGGCAAGAAGGTTTGCTGTGTCTGTCAGCGTCGTGTCCAGAGCATGGAGGCGCTACCAGGAGACAGGCCAGTACATCAGGAGACGTGGAGGAGGCCGTGGGAGGACAACAACCCAGCAGCAGGACCGCTACCTCCTTCTTTGTGCAAGGAGGAACAGGAGGAGCACTGCCAGAGCCCTGCAGAATGAGCTCCAGCAGGACACAAATGTGCTTGTGTCTGCTCCAACAGTCAGAAACAGACTCCATGAGGGTGGCATGAGGGCCCGACGTCCACAGGTGGGGGTTGTGCTTCCAGCCCAACACCGTGCAGGACGTTTGGCGTTTGCCAGAGAACACCAAGATTGGTAAATTCTCCACTGGCGCCCTGAGCTCTTCACAGATGGAAGCAGGTTCACACTGAGCACATGTGCCAGACGTGACCGAGTCTGGAGACGCCGTGGAGAACGTTCTGCTGCCTGCAACATCCTCCAGCAGGACCGGTTTGGCAGTGGGTCAGTAATGGTGTGGGGGGGCATGTCTATGGAGGGCCGCACAGCCCTCCATGTGCTCGCCAGAGGTAGCCTGACTGCCATTAGGTACCGAGATGAGATCCTCAGACCCCTTGTGGGACCATATGCTGGTGCGGTTGGCCCTGGGTTCCTCCTAATGCAAGACAATGCTAGACCTCATGTGGCTGGAGTGTGTCAGCAGTTCCTGCAACACCAAGGCATTGATGTTATGGACCGGCCCGCCCGTTCCCCAGACCTGGATCCAGCTGAGCACATCTGGGACATCATGTCTGTCTCCATCCACCAACGCCAAGTTGCACCACAGACTGTCCAGGAGTTGGCGGATGCTTTAGTCCAGGTCTGGGAGGAGATCCCTCAGGAGAACATCCGCCGCCTCATCAGGAGCATGCCCAGGTGTTGTAGGGAGGTCATACAGGCACGCGGAGGCCACACACACTACTGAGCCTCATTCTGACTTGTTTAAAGGACATTACATCAAAGTTGGATCAGCCTGTAGTGTGTTTTTCCACTTTCATTTGGAGTAGAACTCCAAATCCAGACCTCCATTGATAATTTTTGTGCGATTTAGTTGTCAGCAGATTCAACTATGGAAAGAACAAAGTATTTAATAAAAATATTTCATTCATTCAGATCTACAATGCGTTACTTTAGTGTTCCCTTAATTTTTTTGAGCAGTGTATTTACAACCATCAGCGAATGGATTTAAACACCTCTGGTTACTAAAGCAAGATGAATAAATAGATATAAATGAAAACATTTCTGAAAAAGTTTCTTTGAATAATTAAAAAACATCAGGAGATGGATGGCAGATACATTACAACAAGAATATGACCGCTTGCCGAATGGTTTGTTGTGGCAAAACCACAACTTCTACTAATTTTTCACATTCGTTATGTCGTTTTCTGCCCTGTGTGGTTTCATCAGGATAATTTAACTTGGTTTCTGGTGAAATACAATTTAAATTTTGTACAATATTTATTTCATTAAAGAGCGCAGTGTGGCAGCACAACATAAATACTACAGAAGTTATGCAGCAGAATATAGATACTACAGTTGCAATGCTGCAGAATATAGATTACACAATACACAGCAGAATATAGATCCTACAGTCGCTACATAATAGAATATAGATAATACAGTCACTATGCAGCACAATATAAATACTACAGTTGCTACATAGCAGAATATAGATGCTAGAGTCTCTACACAGTAGAATAAACATGGTATTTAGTTTCTACATAGCACAATATAAATGCTAAAAAGAGAAACCTGACGTCCTACTGACCTTTTAGTACAGAATGACTGATTTTTACTTTAACCACCTTTATAAATTCTGAATGTTCCCACAGTTAATAGTTCAGTCTGTTCCTTTGTCCAGAATAATTTGTGCTTCATATTGAGGAGGTGTTTCAAATACGATAGTTTAAATTTAACCGTTTTAATGGATCAGAGCATGCAGAAAATATGCATGTCTCAGTTTCAGTGTGATCTCTGTTTTTACTGCAGCAATTTTCAGTTTATTCAACAGAAGAACTTAAACTAAAAAACCCTCAAGAAAAGGCTGCGTTTTGCTTTGATCCAAAAAGCTGTACATCACATGCCTCTGCTCTGCTCACATACTCCTCAGATAAACACGGGGACATTTTCTTCAATGAAAAGTCTCACAATGAGATCTTTTTAATTTAAGAGTATGGCCTGAGCCGAGGAACCAAACTGGGTCATGAGACAGAATCACAAGCGAAGCGATGTGGTTTAGTGAAGTACAGCCTCAGGACATGAGATGAAGTTTGCGACTCCAGTTTCAGGCTGAAACCCTTAAAGAGGACATAATTAAAAGATGTGACGGGTGGTAAAAAGTCAGCAGCTCCCTCGGTGATAACGCACATTTTCTGCCTTTTTTCCAGAGGTATTCCAACTCTCCCACTGCTCTGTACACGTTTACTGATAAAATGAAATGAAATGGATTATATGACAATTAAACCAACTGGCTGGTTTGAAGATTAAGGTTTTAAATATTAAATATTTGCTCACTCTAATAATGTAATGTGATGTTACAGAAAATTTTAACATATGGATGAATTAATATAGAAATGGTTCAGTTGTGAAAAAGGCATCTGAATTACAACAAAGACTGTTTTAAACATTTGTTTTTCTTTACTTGTTTGTATTTATCCTTCTTTATTTGTTATTAAATGATCATGTTTTTTACTTGATTTTATTTTAGTACTTTTCTTCTATTTTTTTAATTTCTTTTTGACAGTTTAGTTTGTATTTATGCAATTGTGAAAAAAATTCAGGGCTCTTTTCTAGTATGTGAAATGGTGGAGATGGTATGTCTGCTAATAAGCCACTTGAGCGGACGTGAAAGAGCTATACAGAAGAAAAAATAATAAATACATATAGCTTTTAGTTATGAATTCAGAAAATCTGTAATTTTATAGAATCTATTTTTTATGAATATTTTATATAAGTGATAAAATTAATTAAAACATAAAAAATGTAAAACAATATTTTAATAAAGAAAACATGTTTAGAGAGGAAGGATGAGGAGGAAGGAAAACACTGGACAGTGTGTGTGCTGACGGGGAACATAGGGACGTTTCAGCTGATTCACACAGAAACACGCAGAAAGACCAGCGCACACGCCTGAATGTGCCGTGTGTCTCCGTGTCCTCCCTCAGGGCCAAGTCCAAGAATGGTGGCCGCTGTCTGAGAGAGCGTCTGGAGAAGATTGGCCTGAACCTGCCCGCTGGGCGACGCAAGGCCGCCAACGTCACTCTGCTGACATCTCTGGTGGAGGGTAGGCGTGCACACACACACACACACACACACACACACACACACACACACACACACACACACTCATGCTGCAACTTGCACTCTCTCTGACAAATGTCCTCGCATGAGCGCATATGAATAAACAGTGAAGGCAAGAATGGATGAGTGCACACACACACACACACACACACACACACATGCATTGTGTGGCAACAGAAGCTACAGCCAATAAGAAAAGACTTTAACAAAACCTGCAGCGTTCTGTTGTTTCAGACTGGGTTTAGGTAAACTGGGACATGTGGATAAACTGGGACATGTAGGTAAACTGGGACATGTAGGTAAACTGGGACATGTAGGTAAACTGGGACATGGTAAACAGAAACATGCAAATTAACTGGGACATGGTAAACTGGGACATGTAGGTAAACTGGGACATGTAGGTAAACTGGGACATGTAGGTAAACTGGGACATGTAGGTAAACAGAAACATGCAAATTAACTGGGACATGGTAAACTGGGACATGTGGATAAACTGGGACATGTAGGTAAACTGGGACATGTGGATAAACTGGGACATGTAGGTAAACTGGGACATGTAGGTAAACTGGGACATGTAGGTAAACTGGGACATGGTAAACAGAAACATGCAAATTAACTGGGACATGGTAAACTGGGACATGTAGGTAAACTGGGACATGTAGGTAAACTGGGACATGTAGGTAAACTGGGACATGTAGGTAAACAGAAACATGCAAATTAACTGGGACATGGTAAACTGGGACATGTAGGTAAACTGGGACATGTAGGTAAACTGGGACATGGTAAACAGAAACATGCAAATTAACTGGGACATGGTAAACTGGGACATGTGGTAAACTGGGACATGTAGGTAAACTGGGACATGTAGGTAAACTGGGACATGGTAAACAGAAACATGCAAATTAACTGGGACATGGTAAACTGGGACATGTGGTAAACTGGGACATGTAGGTAAACTGGGACATGTAGGTAAACTGGGACATGGTAAACAGAAACATGCAAATTAACTGGGACATGTGGTAAACTGGGACATGTAGGTAAACTGGGACATGTAGGTAAACTGGGACATGGTAAACAGAAACATGCAAATTAACTGGGACATGGTAAACAGAAACATGCAAATTAACTGGGACATGGTAAACTGGGACATGTGGTAAACTGGGACATGTAAGCAAATTGGAAATTTGTAAACTGGGAAATGTGATGAAATGGGACATGATAAACTTACATGTATGTAAACTGGAACATGTGGTAAATTAATACATGTAGATTAACTGGGATATGTGGTAAACTGGGACACGTTGTTAAACTGGGACATATGTTAGACTGGACCATGTAGGTAAACTGGGACATGGTAAACTGGGAAATGTAGGTAAAATTGGACATGTGGTAATCTGTGAGTTGTAGGTAAACTAGGACATGGGAAACTGGGAGATGTTGTAGATAAACTGAAACATGGTAAACTGTGACATGTAGGCAAACTGGGACATGTAAGCAAATTGGAACTTTGTAAACTGGGAAATGCGATGAAATGGGACATGTGGTAATCTGTGAGTTGTAGGTAATCTAGGACATGGGAAACTGGGACATGTAGCCAAACTTGGACATGTAGGTAAACTGGGACATGTGGTAAACTGGTTCATGTAAGGAACTGGAACATTGTAAACTGGGACATGTAGATTCAATTCAATTCAATTCAATTCAATTCAACTTTATTTATATAGCGTCAAATCACGGCAATGCCATCTCAAGACGCTTTACAGACAGAGGGGAAAACATAATGAAGGTCAATTCATAACAGCCTATATAAGGAAACCAACAGAATGAGTTGAGTCCAACTCAATCTCCCATCCTGAGCAAGCACACTGGCGACAGTGGGAAGGAAAAAACTCCCTTTTAACAGGAAGGAAACCTCCGGCAGAACCCGGCTCAGGACAGGCAGCCATCTGCCTCTGCTGTGTGGGGGGAAGAGGACAGAAAGACAACAGACAACAGGAACTGCTACTCCCGGCCAGGGAGACCTGCTGAGACAGGAGACATACATGTTAATGATGCAACACTGTTATGGGGGGGTAAAAGAAAGAGATAAAGAGAAAAAGAAAGAAGCTCAGTGTATCAGGAAATGTCCCTCAGCAGTCTAAACCTACAGCAGCATAACTAAGGGATGCTAACCATCCCTAGCTATAGGACTTATCAAAAAGATAAGTCTTCAGCCTCGTCTTAAAGGTGGGGAGGGTGTCTGCTTCCCTAACACTAACTGGGAGCTTATTCCATAAGAGAGGGGCCTGATAACCAAAGGCTCTGCCTCCTGCTCGGCTCTTTGAGACTCTAGGAACCACAAGTAAGCCTGCAGTCTGCGAACGAAGTACTCTGCTTGGTATATAAGGAACAATGAGGTCTTTGATATATAGTGGTGCCTGGTTGTGGAGGGCTTTATATGTAAGGAGAAGGATTTTAAATTCTATTCTAGATTCAACAGGCAGCCAATGAAGAGAGGCTAAAACTGGAGAAATATGATCTCTCATGCTGGTTCTGGTCAGGACTCTGGCTGCAGAATTCTGGATCAGCTGAAGGCTTTTCAGGGCATATTTAGGACAGCCCAGTAATAGAGAGTTACAGTAATCTAGTCTCGAAGTAACAAAAGCGTGAACCAGTTTTTCTGCATCACTCTGAGACAGAATGTCCCTAATTTTGGCTTTATTACGTAAATGAAAGAAGGCTGTTTTAGTAACCTGCTTAATATGTGGGCCAAAGGACAGGTCAGGGTCAAATATTACTCCAAGGTTTCTCACTGTAGCACTGGAAGCTAAAGTAATGCCATCCAGGTTAATTACAAAACCGGAAAATTTAGCTCTGAGTTTTTCAGATCCAACGAGAATTACTTCAGTCTTATCTGAGTTTAAGAGGAGAAAATTTCTAGACATCCAAGTCTTTATGTCTATGAGACAATTTTGTAGCCTATTGGGCTGATTTGTTTCATCTGGTTTAAAGGATAAGTATATCTGAGTATCATCTGCATAACAATGAAAGTTTATTCCATGCTGTCTAATAATTTTGCCTAAAGGGAGCATATATAGTGTGAAGAGTATTGGTCCAAGTACAGAACCTTGAGGAACTCCATGACTTACTGTAGTTTGGGAGGAGGACTTGTCATTTACATGAACAAACTGAAGTCTATCAGATAAATATGATTTAAACCAGCTTAACGCTGTACCTGTAATTCCAACCACCTGTTCTAGTCTTTGTAACAGAATGTTATGATCGACTGTATCAAATGCAGCACTAAGATCAAGCAAGATAAGTACGGACACAAGTCCTTTGTCTGAGGCCATAAGAAGGTCATTAGTAACTTTCACCAATGCCGTCTCAGTGCTATGATGAGCTCTAAATCCTGACTGAAACTCCTCGCATAAATTATTTCTGCTCAGGTGGGCATGTAGCTGAGCTGAAACTATTTTCTCCAGAATTTTGGACATAAAAGGGAGGTTAGATATAGGTCTATAATTTGCTATCACCTCTGGATCCAGAGATTGCTTTTTAAGTAAAGGCTTGATTACAGCAGTTTTAAATGACTGTGGTACATATCCTGTCACTAAAGACATATTGATAAGATTTAGTAGTGATGTATTAATTAAAGGGAAAATGTCCTTAAAGAGGCTCGTTGGGAGAGGGTCTAAGATACAGGTGGATGGTTTAGATGAAGCTATTATTTTAGTTAATTCAGAGGGTTGGACAGGACAGAAACTATTTAGACACAAGTCAGATCCTGGTTCTAAGGATGCTTCGGAGACCACAACAGGCTCAACATTATAGGTAGAAGGAAGAATATTGTGAATTTGATCTCTAATAGTATCAATTTTATTCCTGAAAAAATACATGAAATCATCCCAGCTAAGTGAGAAAGGAATACATGGCTCCACAGCGCTCCGGCTCCTAGTAAGCCTGGCTACAGTGCTGAAAAGAAACCGAGGGATGTTTTTGTTTTCCTCTATCAATGATGAATAATAAGCTGTTCTTGCCGTACGTAAGGCTTTTTTGTATACAATTAAACTTTCTTTCCAGGTTAAGCGAGACTCCTCTAGTCCTGATGAACGCCATCTGTTTTCCAAACGCCTTGACGCCTGTTTTAGAGCTCGAAGCTGGGAATTAAACCAGGGAGCCTTCATAATCTTACCTAATTTCTTCTTCTTTAGGGGAGCAACATTATCCAAGGTTGTACGCATTGAAGCTGTTATAGTATCAGCATGTTGATCAATCTGAGCAGGAGTAAGGCTTAAAGGGGGACTCTCAGTCATGCTAACACATGGTAGAGGTGAAAAAATTGATTCAATTGATTGTTTAAATTTTGTAATATTATTGTCTGATAAACATCTACTATAGTAGAATTTATTTTTGGTCAGTGAGTAATCAAATAAAGTGAATTCAAAGGTTAATAAGAAGTGATCGGACAAGACAGGGTTTGGAGGAAAAACTTTGAGCTTATCAGTCTCAATACCAGATGTTAGAACCAGATCAAGAGTATGACCATGAGAGTGAGTGGCTCCATTGACATTTTGTGAAAACCCAATTGAGTTTAGAATAGAGCTAAAGGAAATGTTTAAACTATCATTTTCATGGTCAACATGAATATTAAAATCACCTAGTACAATGACCTTATCAGTAGTCAGCACTAACTCAGACAAGAGATCAGAGAATTCGGTCAGAAACTCGGAGTAAGGTCCAGGTGAGCAATACACTAATGCTAAAAGGAGCGGTTTCTCTCAATTCCATTTTGGATGAGATAAATTTAATGTCAGGAATTCCAAGGATTTATAGTTAGTTTTGTGCTTAGGATTAATTAAAAATTCTGACTTAAAGATAGCTGCAACACCTCCTCCTCTGCCTGTAGTTCTAGGAATGTGAAAGTTTAAATAGTTAGCTGGCGTAGCTTCATTAATACTAACATCATCCTCTTGCTGTAACCAGGTTTCCGTAAGACAGAATAAATCAATGTGGTGATCACCTATCAAGTCATTGACTAATAAAGACTTATTTGGGAGGGATCTGATATTCAGTAGGCCACACTTTATTGTCTTATTTTCAGATTTTATTAGATCTATTGTTTTTATTTTTATGAGGTTTTCACGATTAACCCCAGAAGTGTTTTTGTGTTGTTTAATTCTTACTGCTGGGAAGTTGTATAAGGTCGGAATGGGGTTTTGGGTGGGCGGCGGCAGGTGGGAAGCTGCAGAAAAGTGTGTAGGACTACAATTCTGCCTCCTGGTCCCAACCCTGAGTTGTCAATTTAGCTGACTAATAAAAGAGTCCACATTGCTAGATAAGAGAGCGGCTCCATCCAACGTGGGATGGATGCCATCTCTCCTAATAAGACCAGGCTTTCCCCAAGAAGCGCTCCAATTATCTATAAAACCCAGATTAACTGGGACATGCCATCAAATTGGAATGTGGTAAACTGGGACATGGTTATGCTGGGACATCTGTTAGACTGGACCATGTAGTTAAACTGGAACATGGTGAACTGTGACATGTAGGTAAACTGAGACATGTAAAATTGTGGATATACTAGGATGTGTGTAAATGAGATATGTGGGTAAGCTTGTATTTGTATGAGTTAACTTAAGCTGCTGGGTTTCATTGCTTTAGATGGTGTCCAGACGTGCTGAAGTTTATACAGAAACTTGCTGAAGTCTTGGTGTTCTCCGTCCTGCAGGTGAGGCTGTCCACCTGGCGCGGGATTTTGGTTACGTTTGTGAGACAGAGTTCCCGTCCAGAGCCACAGCGGAGTACCTGTGCAGACAGAGCGATCCGGACCAGCTGCCGACACGACGCAGCATGCTTCTGGCCACCAAGTTAGTCACAGCTGGACTTCATGCTGCAGCCATGAAAACTTTTTACTCAGCTGTTGCACCTCTGGGATCAGACTAACACGTGTCCTCTCCACCTCTCAGGGAAATCTGTAAGGAGTTTGTGGACCTGCTGTCCCAGGACCGATCCCCGCTGGGAGGCAGCCGACCCACCCCTTGCCTTGAGCCTGGTGTCCAGGGAAGCCTCACCCACTTTAGCCTGCTCACGCACGGCTTTGGCGGCCCTGCCATCTGCGCAGCGCTCTCCGCCTTCCAGAGCTACCTGATGGAGGCCATTAAAATGCTGGAAAAAGGCGAGGGAGGAGGGAAGGGCCACCACGACAAGGAGATGAAGCACCGCAAGTAGAGCTGGACAGAGGCAGAGAAAAGACTGGCCCACGATGTTCTGGGTCTTCAGCTCTGCCCTCAGGACCAAAAGTGAGACCTTACCTCCCAGAAACTCCTGAGGCTCCTCCCAGAAAAGGGGCGGGTTTATAATATCTCATGGACCTCTCTTCTCCTCTCTGTCAGACGTGTCTTCTCTTCAGCACCAGCCTCTGATTTACTCCGTTTTTATTTACTCTGCCGCCTTCCGTGTGTTAGCACATCACACGTGCACAGGACTCACCTGGAAGCATCAGAAGCCATATCTGACACCTGCGGCATGTCCTCTGGCGTCCTGTGCAGCAGGTGTTCTTGGGAAACGGGTGTCAGCAGGGAGAGGAGGCATGAGGCAGCTACAGAACATTTCTCTTCTTTTTTAAAGTCAGAAAATAATTAATCATTTTGTACTTTGTGTCGGTTTATTATTAATGTTATTACTGTTGTTACTATTGTATTGCAACATAAATGTAATATATTATTAAAGAATTAAGATCTGATTTCTGATATGTCAGCCAGCACAAAAACGTGATCCACACGCCAAGCACATACGAATCACATGGTCTACACGGGTTCTCCGTGTGAAGCCCACATGACACCGCTGCAGGTAAAACAGCCGACTGGATCTGCTCCACATGCTGCCGCACTGGGAATTTTATCATGAAAGGATTAATGATCGGTTTCCTTCCATGGACTTGTACTGTCCAGAATTTTCCTGATGGTCCGTTTCCTGCTTCAGCACCGGAATCTGGTTAAAGAATCAACAAGAGTCGACACGCTGCAGAAACATTTGATCTGGATCAGAAGCGTTGGAGCAGGAAACATCTAAAACCAGCAGATCTGTGATCTATGAGGATCAGTCCCAGACCTCTACTGTAGACCAACGGGAAGGCCAGACGTCCGGTCCGGTTCCTGCCGGAAGGCCAGACGTCCGGTCCGGTTCCTGCCGGAAGGACAGATGACCGGTCCGGTCCGGTTCCTGCCGGAAGGCCAGACGTCCGGTCCAGTCCGGTTCCTGCCGGAAGGCCAGACGTCCGGTCCGGTTCCTGCCGGAAGGCCAGACGTCCAGTCCGGTCCGGTTCCTGCCGGAAGGACAGACGTCCAGTCCGGTCCGGTTCCTGCCGGAAGGACAGACGTCCAGTCCGGTCCGGTTCCTGCCGGAAGGACAGACGTCCAGTCCGGTCCGGTTCCTGCCGGAAGGACAGACGTCCAGTCCGGTCCGGTTCCTGCCGGAAGGACAGACGTCCGGTCCGGTCCGGTTCCTGCCGGAAGGACAGACGTCCAGTCCGGTCCGGTTCCTGCCGGAAGGACAGATGACCGGTCCGGTCCGGTTCCTGCCGGAAGGACAGACGTCCGGTCCGGTCCGGTTCCTGCCGGAAGGACAGATGACCGGTCCGGTCCGGTTCCTGCCGGAAGGCCAGACGTCCGGTCCGGTCCGGTTCCTGCCGGAAGGACAGACGTCCGGTCCGGTCCGGTTCCTGCCGGAAGGCCAGACGTCCGGTCCGGTCCGGTTCCTGCCGGAAGGCCAGACGTCCGGTCCGGTCCGGTTCCTGCCGGAAGGACAGACGTCCGGTCCGGTCCGGTTCCTGCCGGAAGGACAGATGACCGGTCCGGTCCGGTTCCTGCCGGAAGGCCAGACGTCCGGTCCGGTCCGGTTCCTGCCGGAAGGCCAGACGTCCGGTCCGGTTCCTGCCGGAAGGCCAGACGTCCGGTCCGGTTCCTGCCGGAAGGACAGACGACCGGTCCGGTCCGGTTCCTGCCGGAAGGCCAGATGTCCGGTCCGGTCCGGTTCCTGCCGGAAGGCCAGACGTCCGGTCCGGTTCCTGCCGGAAGGCCAGACGACCGGTCCGGTCCGGTTCCTGCCGGAAGGCCAGACGTCCGGTCCGGTCCGGTTCCTGCCGGAAGGCCAGACGTCCGGTCCGGTTCCTGCCGGAAGGCCAGACGTCCGGTCCGGTCCGGTTCCTGCCGGAAGGCCAGACGTCCGGTCCGGTCCGGTTCCTGCCGGAAGGCCAGACGTCCGGTCCGGTCCGGTTCCTGCCGGAAGGCCAGACGTCCGGTCCGGTCCGGTTCCTGCCGGAAGGCCAGACGTCCGGTCCGGTCCGGTTCCTGCCGGAAGGCCAGACGTCCGGTCCGGTCCGGTTCCTGCCGGAAGGCCAGACGTCCGGTCCGGTCCGGTTCCTGCCGGAAGGACAGACGACCGGTCCGGTCCGGTTCCTGCCGGAAGGCCAGACGTCCGGTCCGGTCCGGTTCCTGCCGGAAGGCCAGACGTCCGGTCCGGTTCCTGCCGGAAGGCCAGACGTCCGGTCCGGTTCCTGCCGGAAGGACAGACGTCCGGTCCGGTTCCTGCCGGAAGGACAGACGACCGGTCCGGTCCGGTTCCTGCCGGAAGGCCAGACGTCCGGTCCGGTCCGGTTCCTGCCGGAAGGCCAGACGTCCGGTCCGGTCCGGTTCCTGCCGGAAGGCCAGACGTCCGGTCCGGTTCCTGCCGGAAGGCCAGACGTCCGGTCCGGTCCGGTTCCTGCCGGAAGGCCAGACGTCCGGTCCGGTTCCTGCCGGAAGGCCAGACGTCCGGTCCGGTCCGGTTCCTGCCGGAAGGCCAGACGTCCGGTCCGGTTCCTGCCGGAAGGCCAGACGTCCGGTCCGGTCCGGTTCCTGCCGGAAGGCCAGACGTCCGGTCCGGTCCGGTTCCTGCCGGAAGGCCAGACGTCCGGTCCGGTCCGGTTCCTGCCGGAAGGCCAGACGTCCGGTCCGGTTCCTGCCGGAAGGCCAGACGTCCGGTCCGGTCCGGTTCCTGCCGGAAGGCCAGACGTCCGGTCCGGTTCCTGCCGGAAGGCCAGACGTCCGGTCCGGTTCCTGCCGGAAGGCCAGACGTCCGGTCCGGTTCCTGCCGGAAGGCCAGACGTCCGGTCCGGTTCCTGCCGGAAGGCCAGACGTCCGGTCCGGTTCCTGCCGGAAGGCCAGACGTCCGGTCCGGTCCGGTTCCTGCCGGAAGGCCAGACGTCCGGTCCGGTCCGGTTCCTGCCGGAAGGCCAGACGTCCGGTCCGGTTCCTGCCGGAAGGCCAGACGTCCGGTCCGGTCCGGTTCCTGCCGGAAGGCCAGACGTCCGGTCCGGTCCGGTTCCTGCCGGAAGGCCAGACGTCCGGTCCGGTCCGGTTCCTGCCGGAAGGCCAGACGTCCGGTCCGGTCCGGTTCCTGCCGGAAGGCCAGACGTCCAGTCCGGTCCGGTTCCTGCCGGAAGGCCAGACGTCCAGTCCGGTCCGGTTCCTGCCGGAAGGACAGACGTCCAGTCCGGTTCCTGCCGGAAGGACAGACGACCGGTCCGGTCCGGTTCCTGCCGGAAGGCCAGACGTCCGGTCCAGACACCTGTTCCTCATCGTGGCAGATGTCCCTGCTGAGTGAAATCTTTTCAACCCAAGATGTCCATCTGAACATCTGGAAACTTCCTCCTGAAATCTTAAAAAATTGGATAAAAACCAGGAAAACCACCACGTCTTCTTTCTTTCCACCACATGGACGGGGGAAACCGTCGCCATGGTCTCACAGGGACGACATGTTCGAACACGCTGAACCTTACCCAGAAGCCCTCTCACCGAGTACAGAAGCAGGGCGAGGAGGAAGAAAACACGGAGAGGAAGAGGAGCTGGTTTCATTCAGTTTTATTGGAACAAAGGGGAGGAAGGTCATCGGTACAAAAACAGGACAAGATGGAGGTCAATGGTCAGACAGCAGTCATTTGGTACCCAGGGTCATTTTCTCCATGTCGTGGATCCCCTCCTTGTCAATCAAACGCACATTAAAGGAGGGGAGGTTGAGGATGAAGCGTTTGTTCAGCTGCAGGAAGAATTGGAAGACAGAAATGATCAGAATGATTAATATGAAAAGGAACTTCCTGCAGGACGCTCGTGGCGCCACCGGACCACAGAAACATCCAGTAACCAAACTGAATGAATTTAGCAGGAAAAGTCAGTAAATCCTGGTCTCTGGTTTCCACATCTGACCTCACCCTCATCTGGCAGCTGGGAGGAGCTTGACAGGATCAGATGTTAAACCGTGTCTCTTAGCAGGAACTGCGGAAATGCAGCTCCTGGACTGCGAATAGTGCAGCGACGGACAAACTCTGTTAAAGTTCTGGTGTAAAAGCTGCAAACAAGTTGAAATCAGCAGCGCAACATGCAGACAACGCCATTGATCCCGCCCATCCGGATCCCATCCATACCGACCTGCCCATCCGGATCTGACCATGATAGGTCAGGTTTACCTTCATGACAACTGTGGGGGAAGGAATTTTTTTCTAACTCGCCCGTTTAAAAGTACTTTAATCTCAAAGTTCAGCATATTTAGGGGCGTGTCCTTTTGATTGACAGGTACCCGATCTCCCGCTTCAAGTCAGAAGAACGTAGAACAACCGCGGTTTTTAGCCGGTTAACAACGTGACTTAGCTTTAGCCCGCTTACCTCTGTTAGCTGGTTAGCTCCTGTTAGCTCCAGGTTAGCTCGGTTAGCTCTTAGCTACAGAAAGCTCGGAGTTCACATGATGTCAATCATCCACCATGACGCTCACAGCCCCCCTCTCAGCTCCGCCTCTTTGCCCATATTTGTATTTTCTGGGTGAGACGACACGCATGCCACTGCCAAGATGGTGATGGTAGGAACCGCCCACCGAGCTTCAATTCAGCTCTTCAGAAACCTACGGGTGGCGTCACGGAGGCTCCGCCCATCTTTTATATACAGTCTATGATTCTGATCAATATGGACCCGCCCCCTGGGTGTCTAAGCCCATCTGAAAGTGTGTTTCAGTCCCTGTAAATGGTCCGTATGTGGAAGGAAAATGCCGTGTGGGATGAGCAGCTGAGCTGTCTGTGACCACGTTACATACGATGGAGCTCCTCCGTTTACTGTCAGAAAAAAGAACTAATCCAGCAAACCCTGATTTACTGACTCTACCTTCCTGCTGGCAGAACGTCTCCGACGTCATACGGAGACAACCTCCTTCCAGACTGACGGAAAATGATCAGCTGATGACTGAGATGGAGAGAATCTCACCTCCTCGATGCATTTCTTCAGCAGGTCCACGGCGTCCTCTCTGCTCAGATCTGCAGCACAAACATGAGAAGATGTTCCGTATCAGCCTGCAGAGTCGAGGTTGACAGAAAACCCCCGGCACTGACCTGGTCTGTAGTATCTGTCCAGGATGGACAGCGTGAGGAAGGCGCCGTAACCGTGGGCGGCGAACGGCGCCTTGGCCAGGGAGGACAGGTAGTCCATATAGTAGAGGCCTGGACCGTCTGTGTCGTCGTATCCCGCCAGCAGCAGGTTGACGTGGTACGGAGTCTGAGGACAGAAGGAGACCAGCATCAGTTCTGCACATCTACCGTCTACAGGACGTCCATCTGAAAAAACGCCAAGAGACGGCGGCGGTTTACCAGGCTGAACGCCGGAAA
Organism: Telmatherina bonti; assembly: GCF_933228915.1. Taxonomy (NCBI): domain Eukaryota; kingdom Metazoa; phylum Chordata; class Actinopteri; order Atheriniformes; family Telmatherinidae; genus Telmatherina; species Telmatherina bonti. The sequence goes on from NC_136617.1 coordinate 176,034, forward strand.
CGGCTTTTGATTGGCTGGAAATCTCCAGCCTGACCAGTTAAACCATCAGACACACACACACGACTAATTATCGACTAGTTTGCAGATTTCAGATGGAAAGCGACACGCTGACGGGGGGGTGAGGGAAGGTGGGAGGGTGTCAGAGGACGGAGCAGGTGTAGGTGACGGTGGGGGGGTCAGGGTGTCACCGGCAGCGCGACATCTGCTGGGAGTCAGCAGTTGCCGCCTCCTCCTCCTCCTCCTCCTCCTCCTCCTCCTCCTCCTCCTCCTCCTCCTCCTCGCCGCCTGGAGAAATGCCAAGGCTCATTAAAACTTATGTAGTTCTTCCTCCTCTTCCTCAGCTCCTGTTCAGGGAATTTAAACATTTCTGGGTTTCAGAACAACTTCAACTCTGAGGCTCCGTTTTCCATAACTGCGAGGAGGAAATTGTCGCCCAGCGTGCACGTCGCCCAGCGTGCACGTCGCCCTGCTCCTTGCTGGGAGGAGTGTTAGTTTGCCGCCAGGATGAGGAAGATGGCGGCGCTCCCTGTGGAGACGCTCCGCTCTGGGTGTGTGTTTGTCAGAGCGGCAGTCTGATGCTGACATGATGGGTGTGTGTGTCGCAACTCCTCTGTGAGCATGCAAACCCCCCGTGCCCCCCCCCCCCCGACAGCTGTCTCGCTGGTTACACTAACAATAAAACACACTTGGCATGAAAATAACCCGAGCCGCCTCAGAGGGAACCAGCACCTTGTTAACCTGCCAGCTGCACTCACACCCACATTCACACACAAACAACACACATCTTACCCCCCCAACCTCCCACAGAGAGTCCTGCTCACAACCAGACGAGGAGAAACAAAAGCCTCACCTGTACCGCGATGACACCTCATCACAATCACACAAACCTGCTGATGACGATGTGTTAGCGCCGCTAGCTTAGCATAACCTCTGATCATTAACCCAGAGACCTTCATCAGATCTCACTGAGGTCTTCCTCCTCCACCAGGACCAGCAGGGTGTAACTGGGATGGTCATGTGACCCTCCAGCTGGTCTACGGAGGTTTTCCAGCATTTCTTTACAATCCAGACACAACATGTAGTGTTTATTCAGAGACTCTAGATGGTAAATCCACCATTATTTCTCACATCTTCATCACCATCACTACCATGTTGCTAAGAGACCTCTATTTTCACCTGGACATGATGATGAAGACACTTCCTGTCAGACTTTCCACCAATCAGAGAGCTTCAACTGACAGTAACGTCCAATCAGGAGCAGCCAAAGATCAACAAGTGATGAGAAAAGCAGGAAAATAATGATCCTCTATGGCTGGAATAAAGCCAAGAAGACGTTTGGGATGCAGCTGAGGTGGAGGTGCTGCAGTGAGGATAGCAGGTAGATAGTAGCAGGGAGACGTGTGGAAACAGTGTGTGTGTGTGTGTGTGTGTGTGTGTGTGTGTGTGTGTGTGTGTGTTTCAGACATGAGAGAATGATGTGCAGATCAGAAAAGGCTTGGTCACTGCTGATCTATGTGTGTTATTTCTACAGCAACTCCTGGTTGCTCTTTATGCTGCTTTATCTGTTCATTCGTTCATTTTACATCATTTTAGCCTCAGAATCTGACAGCTGAGGCTGAAACGTCACGTCTGCACGCTGACTGGGACCAGAAGGATTCAGATTCTACAGGATGGTCCAGATTTAAAAACCAGTTTGAGCAAAGCTGAACGAGGGTTTTGGGTTTTCAGTGTTTAGAGGAAGAAAGGTGTTTGCCGACGACCTTCAGCGGTCCATGTGGGGAAATGATGAGAAGCGATCAGCCTGACTGGCTGTGAAGGTTCCTCTGGGCTTCATTCACAGGAACCTTCACAGCGACGCTCACCTGAGATCAGACCAGGTGTTTTCATTTCTACTGTTTTCTCTTCCTGATGACTCCGTCTGTCTCTGTCATCTCCTGAGCTCTTCATCTGATCTTCACTCACATCACCACCATCATCATCATCACCATCACCACCATCATCATCATCACCATCACCACCATCATCATCATCACCATCACCACCATCATCACCATCACCACCATCATCATCATCACCATCACCACCATCATCATCATCACCATCACCACCATCATCATCATCACCATCACCACCATCATCATCATCATCATCACCACCATCATCATCATCACCATCACCACCATCATCACCATCACCACCATCATCATCATCACCATCACCACCATCATCATCATCACCATCACCACCCCCATCATCATCATCACCACCATCATCATCATCATCATCACCACCCCCATCATCACCATCACCACCATCATCATCACCACCATCATCATCATCACCATCACCACCATCATCATCATCATCACCACCCCCATCATCACCATCACCACCATCATCATCATCATCATCATCATCATCATCATCACCACCCCCATCATCACCATCACCACCATCATCATCACCACCCCCATCATCACCATCACCATCATCACCATCATCACCATCACTACCATCATCATCATCATCATCACCACCCCCATCATCACCATCACCATCATCACCATCATCACCATCACTACCATCATCATCATCATCATCACCACCCCCATCATCACCATCACCATCATCACCATCATCACCATCACTACCATCATCATCATCATCATCACCACCCCCATCATCACCATCACCACCATCATCATCATCACCATCATCACCACCATCATCATCATCACCATCATCATCACCATCACCACCATCATCTTCATCATCACCACCATCATCACCATCATCATCACCATCATCACCATCACCATCATCATCACCATCATCACCATCACCATCATCATCACCATCATCACCATCATCATCATCATCATCATCACCACCATCATCATCATCATCACATCACCACCATCACCATCATCATCACCACCATCATCACCATCATCATCATCACCACCACCATCATCACCACCATCATCATCATCATCATCACCATCATCATCATCACCATCACCATCATCATCACCACCACCATCATCACCATCATCATCATCACCATCATCATCACCATCATCATCATCACCATCATCATCATCACCACCATCACCACCATCATCATCATCATCACCATCATCATCATCACCACCATCATCATCATCATCACCATCACCACCATCATCATCATCATCATCTTCACCACCATCACCACCATCATCATCATCACCACCACCCCCATCATCATCATCAGAAGCGTGTGATGGAGCAGGAAGAGCAGCAGGTGACACCTTGCTCTGGTTATTTTCTGTGTAAACACCGAAGGACCCCCCTGTTTCTCATCAGGACAGTTCGTTTCCACCAGTAGCAGAAACCCTCCTCCTCTGCAACCTCCCAGGCCGTGTTCTTCCTCCTCAACCTGCTGCATGAATTGTTTATCAGTGCAGGAGCCGAGGAGCCGCCAGCAACACGGCGCCACTAAGGATTAGTTCCTACATCAGGAAATACGTCCCGACTGCCGTCAGGCTGCAGGTCTGCGGCTGCAGCAGCTGTTTCAGCCTCCATCTTCCCTCCATCTCTGCAGCAGCCCCCCACCCCCCGCCACTCAGCCAGAGGACCGCCAGGGTTCCTCAGCTCTGGACCTCTGCACATGGCACATGGCTCACACTTGTATGTAGAACAACACACCGCTGAGTCAGCCAGCAGCCGGGGGGGGGTTCAGGAGACGAGGAGGACCTTGTGGGGCCGCGTCTAGGCCGCACCTGGGCCGCATCTAGACCGCACCTGGGCCGCGTCTAGACCGCACCTGGGCCGCGTCTAGACCGCACCTGGGCCGCGTCTAGACCGCACCTGGGCCGCGTCTAGGCCGCATCTAGACCGCACCTGGGCCGCGTCTAGACCGCACCTGGGCCGCGTCTAGACCGCACCTGGGCCGCGTCTAGACCGCACCTGGGCCGCGTCTAGGCCGCATCTAGACCGCACCTGGGCCGCGTCTAGGCCGCACCTGGGCCGCGTCTAGACCGCACCTGGGCCGCGTCTAGGCCGCGTCTGGACCGCGTCTAGGCCGCGTCTGGACCGCACCTGGGCCGCGTCTGGACCGCACCTGGGCCGCACCTGGGCAGCATCTAGACCGCACCTGGGCCGCGTCTAGACCGCACCTGGGCCGCGTCTAGACCGCACCTGGGCCGCGTCTAGACCGCACCTGGGCCGCATCTAGACCGCACCTGGGCCGCATCTAGACCGCACCTGGGCCGCATCTAGACCGCACCTGGGCCGCATCTAGACCGCACCTGGGCCAGACCTGAGCCGCATCTAGACCGCACCTGGGCCAGACCTGGGCCGCATCTAGACCGCACCTGGGCCGCATCTAGACCGCACCTGGGCCGCATCTAGACCGCACCTGGGCCGCATCTAGACCGCACCTGGGCCGTATCTAGACCGCACCTGGGCCGCATCCAGACCGCACCTGGGCCGCATCCAGACCGCACCTGGGCCGCATCCAGACCGCACCTGGGCCAGACCTGAGCCGCATCTAGACCGCACCTGGGCCGCATCTAGACCGCACCTGGGCCGCATCTAGACCGCACCTGGGCCGCATCTAGACCGCACCTGGGCCGTATCTAGACCGCACCTGGGCCGTATCTAGACCGCACCTGGGCCGTATCTAGACCGCACCTGGGCCGCATCCAGACCGCACCTGGGCCGCATCCAGACCGCACCTGGGCCAGACCTGAGCCGCATCTAGACCGCACCTGGGCCGCATCTAGACCGCACCTGGGCCGTATCTAGACCGCACCTGGGCCGTATCTAGACCGCACCTGGGCCGCATCCAGACCGCACCTGGGCCAGACCTGAGCCGCATCTAGACCGCACCTGGGCCAGACCTGAGCCGCATCCAAACCGCACCTGGGCCGCATCTAGACCGTACCTGGGCCAGCTTGTGGATCAGCTTGGTTGGTTCCAGAGGGACCAGTTCCAGGATGCAGAGTGAACAAACCTCCATGTTCAGATGTCCAGTCTGCATCCAGACCAGTTCCACCTACACCAGTAGCAGCTGGGACCATAAAACAGACTGGTGGAAACAATTCTTGTTTTACACACGAGATTTTTATCACTTCTAATATGAATGTCGACACGGACCTGCTAGTTGCCATGGAGTTGCACCCGCCAGTGAAACCAGGAAGAATTCAGGTAAATAAACCAGTAAGTAACAGCGAGTGTAACCCAGCATTGCCACTGGTTCAGCTGGACCCAGTGTGTTCTGAGAGGAAGGGTTTTTAAGACACACCGCCTGCGAATGTCCTTGCAGTCTGGAGGAGGAGAACGTAGCTGCAGGACGGCGTGGGAAGCTGGACGCTCCGTGCAGTTTGAGGAGCGCCGCACGGCGAGCTGCCTTCATCCCCGCCAGGAAGAACTGTGCAGCTCACAGACGAGCACGAACAACATCCTCGACTCCTACACACACTCCGACAGCGCTGTGTTGTTGACGGGTTCCCCCGAGACCAGCCCCCCCCCTCAATGTGTCCCACATTCCCTCTCCTGCCACACTAATTGTTTTTTATAATTATTTTCACCCACTGCTGTTGTGACAGGCGGTGGCTCTTAGCGCCGCACACACCAGCCGTGCACACACACAAGCGCCACAAACAAGCTCACAACAGGAAGGAGTTTTAAAGGAGTTGCCGTTCCCGCCACACGTCCCCCGCGCTCCCGCCACAGGAGGAAAAAACCTCAGCGCGGGCAGAAAGCAGGACGAAGGTCTCCACGTCAACATGCTGCTGGGAAGGCTTGTCAACATTGCAGTTACGTCTGCACGCCTGGCAGTTGCCAAGGAGACGATATAAATTACGTTGGCGCCTAAAGAGACGGAACCGCCGGCAGAGTTGTACAGAGCCGCGGAGTCTGACCACAAGCTGCAGAACTTTCCATCCTCCTGGTCAGTGAACGTTGTAATGGAACAAGAAGATCATTCATGCGTTATGCTGGCGCGTTATGATGGCGCTCTACGCTGACGCGTTATGATGGCGCTCGACGCTGACGCGTTATGATGGCGCTCTACGCTGACGCGTTATGATGGCGCTCGACGCTGACGCGTTATGCTGGCGCGTTATGCTGACGCGTTATGCTGGCGCGTTATGATGGCGCGTTATGATGGCGCTCGACGCTGACGCGTTATGCTGACGCGTTATGCTGACGCGTTATGATGGCGCGTTATGATGGCGCTCTACGCTGACGCGTTATGCTGACGCGTTATGCTGACGCGATATGCTGACGCGTTATGATGGCGCTCGACGCTGACGCGTTATGATGGCGCTCGACGCTGACGCGTTATGATGGCGCTCGACGCTGACGCGTTATGCTGACGCGTTATGCTGACGCGTTATGCTGGCGCGTTATGATGGTGCTCTACGCTGACGCGTTATGATGGCGCGTTATGCTGGCGCGTTATGCTGGTGCTCTACGCTGACGTGTTATGATGGCGCGTTATGATGGCGCTCTACGCTGGCGCGTTATGATGGTGCTCTACGCTGACGCGTTATGATGGCGCGTTATGATGGCGCTCTACGCTGGCGCGTTATGATGGTGCTCTACGCTGACGTGTTATGATGGCGCGTTATGATGGCGCTCTACGCTGGCGCGTTATGATGGCGCGTTATGATGGTGCTCTACGCTGACGCGTTATGATGGTGCTCTACGCTGACGCGTTATGATGGCGCGTTATGATGGTGCTCTACGCTGACGTGTTATGATGGCGCGTTATGATGGCGCTCTACGCTGGCGCGTTATGATGGCGCGTTATGATGGTGCTCTACGCTGACGTGTTATGATGGCGCGTTATGATGGCGCTCTACGCTGACGCGTTATGATGGTGCTCTACGCTGGCGCGTTATGATGGCGCGTTATGATGGTGCTCTACGCTGACGTGTTATGATGGCGCGTTATGATGGCGCTCTACGCTGGCGCGTTATGATGGCGCGTTATGATGGTGCTCTACGCTGACGTGTTATGATGGCGCGTTATGATGGCGCTCTACGCTGACGCGTTATGATGGTGCTCTACGCTGACGCGTTATGATGGCGCGTTATGATGGTGCTCTACGCTGACGTGTTATGATGGCGCGTTATGATGGCGCTCTACGCTGGCGCGTTATGATGGCGCGTTATGATGGTGCTCTACGCTGACGCGTTATGATGGTGCTCTACGCTGACGCGTTATGCTGGCGCGTTATGCTGGCGCGTTATGATGGTGCTCTACGCTGACGCGTTATGATGGTGCTCTACGCTGACGCGTTATGCTGGCGCTCGACGCTGACGCATTATGATGGTGCTCTACGCTGACGCGTTATGCTGGCGCGTTATGATGGTGCTCTACGCTGACGCGTTATGATGGTGCTCTACGCTGACGCGTTATGATGGCGCTCGACGCTGATGCGTTATGCTGGCGCGTTATGATGGTGCTCGACGCTGACGCGTTATGCTGACGCGTTATGATGGTGCTCGACGCTGATGCGTTATGCTGGCGCGTTATGCTGGCGCGTTATGATGGCGCTCGACGCTGACGCGTTATGATGGCGCTCGACGCTGACGCGTTATGATGGCGCTCGACGCTGACGCGTTATGATGGCGCTCGACGCTGACGCGTTATGATGGCGCTCGACGCTGACGCGTTATGCTGGCGCGTTATGATGGTGCTCTACGCTGACGCGTTATGATGGCGCTCTACGCTGACGCGTTATGATGGCGCTCGACGCTGACGCGTTATGCTGACGCGTTATGCTGGCGCGTTATGATGGTGCTCTACGCTGACGCGTTATGATGGCGCTCGACGCTGACGCGTTATGATGGCGCTCGACGCTGACGCGTTATGATGGCGCTCGACGCTGACGCGTTATGCTGACGCGTTATGATGGCGCTCGACGCTGACGCGTTATGCTGACGCGTTATGCTGACGCGTTATGATGGCGCTCGACGCTGACGCGTTATGATGGCGCTCGACGCTGACGCGTTATGATGGCGCTCGACGCTGACGCGTTATGCTGACGCGTTATGCTGACGCGTTATGCTGGCGCGTTATGATGGTGCTCTACGCTGACGCGTTATGATGGTGCTCTACGCTGACGCGTTATGATGGCGCGTTATGCTGGCGCGTTATGATGGCGCGTTATGATGGCGCGTTATGATGGTGCTCTACGCTGACGCGTTATGCTGGCGCGTTATGATGGCGCGTTATGATGGTGCTCTACGCTGACGCGTTATGCTGGCGCGTTATGATGGTGCTCTACGCTGACGTGTTATGATGGCGCGTTATGATGGCGCTCTACGCTGGCGCGTTATGATGGTGCTCTACGCTGACGCGTTATGCTGGCGCGTTATGCTGGCGCGTTATGATGGTGCTCTACGCTGGCGCGTTATGCTGGCGCGTTATGATGGTGCTCTACGCTGGCGCGTTATGCTGGCGCTCTACGCTGATGCGTTATGCTGGCGCGTTATGATGGTGCTCTACGCTGACGCGTTATGATGGCGCTCTACGCTGACGCGTTATGATGGCGCTCGACGCTGACGCGTTATGCTGGCGCTCTACGCTGATGCGTTATGCTGGCGCGTTATGATGGTGCTCTACGCTGATGCGTTATGATGGCGCGTTATGATGGCGCTCTACGCTGATGCGTTATGATGGCGCTCGACGCTGACGCGTTATGATGGCGCTCGACGCTGACGCGTTATGATGGCCCTCGACGCTGACGCGTTATGATGGCGCTCGACGCTGACGCGTTATGCTGACGCGTTATGCTGACGCGTTATGATGGCGCTCTACGCTGACGCGTTATGATGGCGCTCTACGCTGACGCGTTATGATGGTGCTCTACGCTGACGCGTTATGATGGCGCTCTACGCTGGCGCGTTATGATGGCGCTCTACGCTGGCGCGTTATGCTGACGCGTTATGCTGACGCGTTATGCTGGTGCTCTACGCTGACGCGTTATGCTGGCGCGTTATGATGGCGCTCTACGCTGGCGCGTTATGATGGCGCTCTACGCTGGCGCGTTATGATGGCGCTCGACGCTGACGCGTTATGATGGCGCTCGACGCTGGCGCGTTATGATGGCGCTCTACGCTGGCGCGTTATGATGGCGCGTTATGATGGCGCTCTACGCTGACGCGTTATGATGGCGCTCTACGCTGGCGCGTTATGCTGGCGCTCTATGCTGACGCGTTATGCTGACGCGTTATGATGGCGCTCTACGCTGGCGCGTTATGATGGCGCTCTACGCTGGCGCGTTATGATGGCGCTCGACGCTGGCGCGTTATGATGGCGCTCGACGCTGACGCGTTATGATGGCGCTCGACGCTGACGCGTTATGATGGCGCTCGACGCTGACGCGTTATGATGGCGCTCGACGCTGACGCGTTACGCTGGCGCGTTATGCTGGCGCGTTATGATGGCGCTCTACGCTGACGCGTTATGCTGGCGCGTTATGATGGCGCTCTACGCTGACGCGTTATGATGGCGCTCGACGCTGACGCGTTATGCTGGCGCGTTATGATGGCGCTCTACACTGACGCGTTATGCTGGCGCGTTATGATGGCGCTCTACGCTGACGCGTTATGCTGGCGCGTTATGATGGCGCTCTACGCTGACGCGTTATGCTGACGCGTTATGATGGCGCTCTACGCTGACGCGTTATGCTGACGCGATATGCTGGCGCGTTATGCTGACGCGTTATGATGGTGCTCGACGCTGACGCGTTATGATGGTGCTCGACGCTGACGCGTTATGCTGACGCGTTATGCTGACGCGTTATGATGGTGCTCGACGCTGACGCTTTATGATGGCGCTCGACGCTGACGCGTTATGATGGCGCTCGACGCTGGCGCGTTATGCTGACGCGTTATGATGGTGCTCTACGCTGACGCGTTATGCTGACGCGTTATGCTGACGCGTTATGATGGCGCTCGACGCTGACGCGTTATGATGGCGCTCGACGCTGACGCGTTATGCTGGCGCGTTATGATGGTGCTCGACGCTGACGCGTTATGCTGGCGCGTTATGATGGCGCTCGACGCTGACGCGTTATGATGGTGCTCGACGCTGACGCGTTATGATGGTGCTCGACGCTGACGCGTTATGCTGGTGCTCTACGCTGACGCGTTATGATGGCGCTCGACGCTGACGCATTATGATGGCGCTCGACGCTGACGCGTTATGCTGGCGCGTAATGCTGGCACGTTATGATGGTGCTCGACGCTGACGCGTTATGCTGGCGCGTTATGATGGCGCTCGACGCTGACGCATTATGATGGCGCTCGACGCTGACGCGTTATGCTGGCGCGTTATGATGGTGCTCGACGCTGACGCGTTATGCTGGCGCGTTATGATGGCGCTCGACGCTGACGCATTATGATGGCGCTCGACGCTGATGTGTTATGCTGGCGCGTTATGCTGGCGCGTTATGATGGTGCTCGACGCTGACGCGTTATGATGGCGCTCGACGCTGACGCGTTATGATGGCGCTCGACGCTGACGCGTTATGCTGGCGCGTTATGCTGGCGCGTTATGATGGCGCTCGACGCTGACGCGTTATGATGGCGCTCGACGCTGACGCGTTATGATGGCGCTCTACGCTGACGCGTTATGATGGCGCTCGACGCTGACGCGTTATGCTGGCGCGTTATGCTGACGCGTTATGCTGACGCGTTATGATGGCGCGTTATGATGGCGCTCGACGCTGACGCGTTATGCTGACGCGTTATGCTGACGCGTTATGATGGCGCGTTATGATGGCGCTCTACGCTGACGCGTTATGCTGACGCGTTATGCTGACGCGTTATGCTGACGCGATATGCTGACGCGTTATGCTGACGCGTTATGATGGCGCTCTACGCTGACGCGTTATGCTGGCGCGTTATGATGGCGCTCTACACTGACGCGTTATGCTGGCGCGTTATGCTGACGCGTTATGATGGCGCTCTACGCTGACGCGTTATGCTGACGCGATATGCTGGCGCGTTATGCTGACGCGTTATGATGGTGCTCGACGCTGACGCGTTATGATGGTGCTCGACGCTGACGCGTTATGCTGACGCGTTATGCTGACGCGTTATGATGGTGCTCGACGCTGACGCGTTATGATGGCGCTCGACGCTGGCGCGTTATGCTGACGCGTTATGATGGTGCTCTACGCTGACGCGTTATGCTGACGCGTTATGATGGCGCTCGACGCTGGCGCGTTATGCTGACGCGTTATGATGGTGCTCTACGCTGACGCGTTATGCTGACGCGTTATGCTGACGCGTTATGCTGACGCGTTATGATGGCGCTCGACGCTGACGCGTTATGATGGCGCTCGACGCTGACGCGTTATGCTGGCGCGTTATGATGGTGCTCGACGCTGACGCGTTATGCTGGCGCGTTATGCTGGCGCGTTATGATGGTGCTCGACGCTGACGCGTTATGCTGGTGCTCTACGCTGACGCGTTATGATGGTGCTCGACGCTGACGCGTTATGCTGGTGCTCTACGCTGACGCGTTATGATGGCGCTCGACGCTGACGCATTATGATGGCGCTCGACGCTGACGCGTTATGCTGGCGCGTAATGCTGGCACGTTATGATGGTGCTCGACGCTGACGCGTTATGCTGGCGCGTTATGATGGCGCTCGACGCTGACGCATTATGATGGCGCTCGACGCTGACGCGTTATGCTGGCGCGTTATGATGGTGCTCGACGCTGACGCGTTATGCTGGCGCGTTATGATGGCGCTCGACGCTGACGCATTATGATGGCGCTCGACGCTGATGTGTTATGCTGGCGCGTTATGCTGGCGCGTTATGATGGTGCTCGACGCTGACGCGTTATGATGGCGCTCGACGCTGACGCGTTATGATGGCGCTCGACGCTGACGCGTTATGCTGGCGCGTTATGATGGCGCTCGACGCTGACGCGTTATGCTGGCGCGTTATGATGGCGCTCGACGCTGACGCGTTATGATGGCGCTCGACGCTGACGCGTTATGATGGCGCTCGATGCTGACGCGTTATGATGGCGCTCGACGCTGACGCGTTATGCTGGCGCGTTATGATGGTGCTCTACGCTGACGCGTTATGATGGCGCTCTACGCTGACGCGTTATGATGGCGCTCGACGCTGACGCGTTATGATGGCGCTCGACGCTGACGCGTTATGCTGACGCGTTATGATGGCGCTCGACGCTGACGCGTTATGCTGACGCGTTATGATGGCGCTCGACGCTGACGCGTTATGATGGCGCTCGACGCTGACGTGTTATGATGGCGCGTTATGATGGTGCTCTACGCTGACGCGTTATGATGGTGCTCTACGCTGACGCGTTATGATGGCGCTCGACGCTGACGCGTTATGCTGGCGCGTTATGATGGTGCTCTACGCTGACGCGTTATGATGGTGCTCTACGCTGACGCGTTATGCTGGCGCGTTATGATGGCGCGTTATGATGGCGCGTTATGATGGCGCGTTATGATGGCGCTCTACGCTGACGCGTTATGCTGGCGCCTTATGATGACGTGTTATGATGGCGCGTTATGATGGCGCTCTACGCTGACGCGTTATGCTGGCGCCTTATGATGGCGCGTTATGATGGCGCTCTACGCTGACGTGTTATGATGGCGCGTTATGATGGCGCTCTACGCTGACGCGTTATGCTGGCGCGTTATGATGGCGCGTTATGATGGCGCTCTACGCTGACGCGTTATGCTGGCGCGTTATGATGGCGCGTTATGATGGCGCTCTACGCTGACGTGTTATGATGGCGCGTTATGATGGCGCTCTACGCTGACGTGTTATGATGGCGCGTTATGATGGCGCGTTATGCTGGCGCGTTATGATGGCGCGTTATGATGGCGCTCTACGCTGACGTGTTATGATGGCGCGTTATGATGGCGCTCTACGCTGACGCGTTATGCTGGCGCGTTATGATGGCGCGTTATGATGGTGCTCTACGCTGACGCGTTATGCTGGCGCGTTATGCTGGCGCGTTATGCTGGTGCTCTACGCTGGCGCGTTATGATGGTGCTCTACGCTGGCGCGTTATGATGGCGCTCTACGCTGGCGCGTTATGATGGTGCTCTACGCTGACGCGTTACGCTGGCGCGTTATGCTGGCGCGTTACGCTGACGTGTTATGATGGCGCGTTATGATGGCGCTCTACGCTGGCGCGTTATGATGGTGCTCTACGCTGACGCGTTATGATGGCGCGTTATGCTGGCGCGTTATGCTGGTGCTCTACGCTGACGTGTTATGATGGCGCGTTATGATGGCGCTCTACGCTGGCGCGTTATGATGGTGCTCTACGCTGACGCGTTATGATGGCGCGTTATGATGGCGCTCTACGCTGGCGCGTTATGATGGTGCTCTACGCTGACGTGTTATGATGGCGCGTTATGATGGCGCTCTACGCTGGCGCGTTATGATGGCGCGTTATGATGGTGCTCTACGCTGACGCGTTATGATGGTGCTCTACGCTGACGCGTTATGATGGCGCGTTATGATGGTGCTCTACGCTGACGTGTTATGATGGCGCTCTACGCTGGCGCGTTATGATGGCGCGTTATGATGGTGCTCTACGCTGACGCGTTATGATGGTGCTCTACGCTGACGCGTTATGATGGCGCGTTATGATGGTGCTCTACGCTGACGTGTTATGATGGCGCGTTATGATGGCGCTCTACGCTGGCGCGTTATGATGGCGCGTTATGATGGTGCTCTACGCTGACGCGTTATGATGGTGCTCTACGCTGACGCGTTATGCTGGCGCGTTATGCTGGCGCGTTATGATGGTGCTCTACGCTGACGCGTTATGATGGTGCTCTACGCTGACGCGTTATGCTGGCGCTCGACGCTGACGCATTATGATGGTGCTCTACGCTGACGCGTTATGCTGGCGCGTTATGATGGTGCTCTACGCTGACGCGTTATGATGGTGCTCTACGCTGACGCGTTATGATGGCGCTCGACGCTGATGCGTTATGCTGGCGCGTTATGATGGTGCTCGACGCTGACGCGTTATGCTGACGCGTTATGATGGCGCTCGACGCTGACGCGTTATGATGGCGCTCGACGCTGATGCGTTATGCTGGCGCGTTATGCTGGCGCGTTATGATGGCGCTCGACGCTGACGCGTTATGATGGCGCTCGACGCTGACGCGTTATGATGGCGCTCGACGCTGACGCGTTATGATGGCGCTCGACGCTGACGCGTTATGATGGCGCTCGACGCTGACGCGTTATGCTGGCGCGTTATGATGGTGCTCTACGCTGACGCGTTATGATGGCGCTCTACGCTGACGCGTTATGATGGCGCTCGACGCTGACGCGTTATGCTGACGCGTTATGCTGGCGCGTTATGATGGTGCTCTACGCTGACGCGTTATGATGGCGCTCGACGCTGACGCGTTATGATGGCGCTCGACGCTGACGCGTTATGATGGCGCTCGACGCTGACGCGTTATGCTGACGCGTTATGATGGCGCTCGACGCTGACGCGTTATGCTGACGCGTTATGCTGACGCGTTATGATGGCGCTCGACGCTGACGCGTTATGATGGCGCTCGACGCTGACGCGTTATGATGGCGCTCGACGCTGACGCGTTATGCTGACGCGTTATGCTGACGCGTTATGCTGGCGCGTTATGATGGTGCTCTACGCTGACGCGTTATGATGGTGCTCTACGCTGACGCGTTATGATGGCGCGTTATGCTGGCGCGTTATGATGGCGCGTTATGATGGCGCGTTATGATGGTGCTCTACGCTGACGCGTTATGCTGGCGCGTTATGATGGCGCGTTATGATGGTGCTCTACGCTGACGCGTTATGCTGGCGCGTTATGATGGTGCTCTACGCTGACGTGTTATGATGGCGCGTTATGATGGCGCTCTACGCTGGCGCGTTATGATGGTGCTCTACGCTGACGCGTTATGCTGGCGCGTTATGCTGGCGCGTTATGATGGTGCTCTACGCTGGCGCGTTATGCTGGCGCGTTATGATGGTGCTCTACGCTGGCGCGTTATGCTGGCGCTCTACGCTGATGCGTTATGCTGGCGCGTTATGATGGTGCTCTACGCTGACGCGTTATGATGGCGCTCTACGCTGACGCGTTATGATGGCGCTCGACGCTGACGCGTTATGCTGGCGCTCTACGCTGATGCGTTATGCTGGCGCGTTATGATGGTGCTCTACGCTGATGCGTTATGATGGCGCGTTATGATGGCGCTCTACGCTGATGCGTTATGATGGCGCTCGACGCTGACGCGTTATGATGGCGCTCGACGCTGACGCGTTATGATGGCCCTCGACGCTGACGCGTTATGATGGCGCTCGACGCTGACGCGTTATGCTGACGCGTTATGCTGACGCTCTACGCTGACGCGTTATGATGGCGCTCTACGCTGACGCGTTATGATGGTGCTCTACGCTGACGCGTTATGATGGCGCTCTACGCTGGCGCGTTATGATGGCGCTCTACGCTGGCGCGTTATGCTGACGCGTTATGCTGACGCGTTATGCTGGTGCTCTACGCTGACGCGTTATGCTGGCGCGTTATGATGGCGCTCTACGCTGGCGCGTTATGATGGCGCTCTACGCTGGCGCGTTATGATGGCGCTCGACGCTGACGCGTTATGATGGCGCTCGACGCTGGCGCGTTATGATGGCGCTCTACGCTGGCGCGTTATGATGGCGCGTTATGATGGCGCTCTACGCTGACGCGTTATGATGGCGCTCTACGCTGGCGCGTTATGCTGGCGCTCTATGCTGACGCGTTATGCTGACGCGTTATGATGGCGCTCTACGCTGGCGCGTTATGATGGCGCTCTACGCTGGCGCGTTATGATGGCGCTCGACGCTGGCGCGTTATGATGGCGCTCGACGCTGACGCGTTATGATGGCGCTCGACGCTGACGCGTTATGCTGGTGCTCTACGCTGGCGCGTTATGATGGCGCTCTACGCTGGCGCGTTATGATGGTGCTCTACGCTGACGCGTTACGCTGGCGCGTTATGCTGGCGCGTTACGCTGACGTGTTATGATGGCGCGTTATGATGGCGCTCTACGCTGGCGCGTTATGATGGTGCTCTACGCTGACGCGTTATGATGGCGCGTTATGCTGGCGCGTTATGCTGGTGCTCTACGCTGACGTGTTATGATGGCGCGTTATGATGGCGCTCTACGCTGGCGCGTTATGATGGTGCTCTACGCTGACGCGTTATGATGGCGCGTTATGATGGCGCTCTACGCTGGCGCGTTATGATGGTGCTCTACGCTGACGTGTTATGATGGCGCGTTATGATGGCGCTCTACGCTGGCGCGTTATGATGGCGCGTTATGATGGTGCTCTACGCTGACGCGTTATGATGGTGCTCTACGCTGACGCGTTATGATGGCGCGTTATGATGGTGCTCTACGCTGACGTGTTATGATGGCGCGTTATGATGGCGCTCTACGCTGGCGCGTTATGATGGCGCGTTATGATGGTGCTCTACGCTGACGCGTTATGATGGTGCTCTACGCTGACGCGTTATGATGGCGCGTTATGATGGTGCTCTACGCTGACGTGTTATGATGGCGCGTTATGATGGCGCTCTACGCTGGCGCGTTATGATGGCGCGTTATGATGGTGCTCTACGCTGACGCGTTATGATGGTGCTCTACGCTGACGCGTTATGCTGGCGCGTTATGCTGGCGCGTTATGATGGTGCTCTACGCTGACGCGTTATGATGGTGCTCTACGCTGACGCGTTATGCTGGCGCTCGACGCTGACGCATTATGATGGTGCTCTACGCTGACGCGTTATGCTGGCGCGTTATGATGGTGCTCTACGCTGACGCGTTATGATGGTGCTCTACGCTGACGCGTTATGATGGCGCTCGACGCTGATGCGTTATGCTGGCGCGTTATGATGGTGCTCGACGCTGACGCGTTATGCTGACGCGTTATGATGGCGCTCGACGCTGACGCGTTATGATGGTGCTCGACGCTGATGCGTTATGCTGGCGCGTTATGCTGGCGCGTTATGATGGCGCTCGACGCTGACGCGTTATGATGGCGCTCGACGCTGACGCGTTATGATGGCGCTCGACGCTGACGCGTTATGATGGCGCTCGACGCTGACGCGTTATGATGGCGCTCGACGCTGACGCGTTATGATGGCGCTCGACGCTGACGCGTTATGCTGGCGCGTTATGATGGTGCTCTACGCTGACGCGTTATGATGGCGCTCTACGCTGACGCGTTATGATGGCGCTCGACGCTGACGCGTTATGCTGACGCGTTATGCTGGCGCGTTATGATGGTGCTCTACGCTGACGCGTTATGATGGCGCTCGACGCTGACGCGTTATGATGGCGCTCGACGCTGACGCGTTATGATGGCGCTCGACGCTGACGCGTTATGCTGACGCGTTATGATGGCGCTCGACGCTGACGCGTTATGCTGACGCGTTATGCTGACGCGTTATGATGGCGCTCGACGCTGACGCGTTATGATGGCGCTCGACGCTGACGCGTTATGATGGCGCTCGACGCTGACGCGTTATGCTGACGCGTTATGCTGACGCGTTATGCTGGCGCGTTATGATGGTGCTCTACGCTGACGCGTTATGATGGTGCTCTACGCTGACGCGTTATGATGGCGCGTTATGCTGGCGCGTTATGATGGCGCGTTATGATGGCGCGTTATGATGGTGCTCTACGCTGACGCGTTATGCTGGCGCGTTATGATGGCGCGTTATGATGGTGCTCTACGCTGACGCGTTATGCTGGCGCGTTATGATGGTGCTCTACGCTGACGTGTTATGATGGCGCGTTATGATGGCGCTCTACGCTGGCGCGTTATGATGGTGCTCTACGCTGACGCGTTATGCTGGCGCGTTATGCTGGTGCTCTACGCTGGCGCGTTATGCTGGCGCGTTATGATGGTGCTCTACGCTGGCGCGTTATGCTGGCGCTCTACGCTGATGCGTTATGCTGGCGCGTTATGATGGTGCTCTACGCTGACGCGTTATGATGGCGCTCTACGCTGACGCGTTATGATGGCGCTCGACGCTGACGCGTTATGCTGGCGCTCTACGCTGATGCGTTATGCTGGCGCGTTATGATGGTGCTCTACGCTGATGCGTTATGATGGCGCGTTATGATGGCGCTCTACGCTGATGCGTTATGATGGCGCTCGACGCTGACGCGTTATGATGGCGCTCGACGCTGACGCGTTATGATGGCCCTCGACGCTGACGCGTTATGATGGCGCTCGACGCTGACGCGTTATGATGGCGCTCTACGCTGACGCGTTATGATGGCGCTCTACGCTGACGCGTTATGATGGCGCTCTACGCTGACGCGTTATGATGGTGCTCTACGCTGACGCGTTATGATGGCGCTCTACGCTGGCGCGTTATGATGGCGCTCTACGCTGGCGCGTTATGCTGACGCGTTATGCTGACGCGTTATGCTGGTGCTCTACGCTGACGCGTTATGCTGGCGCGTTATGATGGCGCTCTACGCTGGCGCGTTATGATGGCGCTCTACGCTGGCGCGTTATGATGGCGCTCGACGCTGGCGCGTTATGATGGCGCTCGACGCTGGCGCGTTATGATGGCGCTCTACGCTGGCGCGTTATGATGGCGCGTTATGATGGCGCTCTACGCTGACGCGTTATGATGGCGCTCTACGCTGGCGCGTTATGCTGGCGCTCTATGCTGACGCGTTATGCTGACGCGTTATGATGGCGCTCTACGCTGGCGCGTTATGATGGCGCTCGACGCTGGCGCGTTATGATGGCGCTCGACGCTGGCGCGTTATGATGGCGCTCGACGCTGACGCGTTATGATGGCGCTCGACGCTGACGCGTTATGATGGCGCTCGACGCTGACGCGTTATGATGGCGCTCGACGCTGACGCGTTACGCTGGCGCGTTATGCTGGCGCGTTATGATGGCGCTCTACGCTGACGCGTTATGCTGGCGCGTTATGATGGCGCTCTACGCTGACGCGTTATGATGGCGCTCGACGCTGACGCGTTATGCTGGCGCGTTATGATGGCGCTCTACGGTGACGCGTTATGCTGGCGCGTTATGATGGCGCTCTACGCTGACGCGTTATTCTGGCGCGTTATGATGGCGCTCTACGCTGACGCGTTATGCTGGCGCGTTATGATGGCGCTCTACGCTGACGCGTTATGCTGGCGCGTTATGATGGCGCTCTACGCTGACGCGTTATGCTGGCGCATTATGATGGCGCTCTACGCTGACGCGTTATTCTGGCGCGTTTATGGCGCTCTACGCTGACGCGTTATGCTGACGCGTTATGCTGGCGCGTTATGCTGACGCGTTATGATGGCGCTCTA
This sequence comes from Telmatherina bonti, assembly GCF_933228915.1. Lineage (NCBI taxonomy): Eukaryota > Metazoa > Chordata > Actinopteri > Atheriniformes > Telmatherinidae > Telmatherina > Telmatherina bonti. The sequence continues at coordinate 195,404 of NC_136617.1, forward strand.
CGCTGACGCGTTATGCTGGCGCTCGACGCTGACGCGTTATGCTGGCGCTCGACGCTGACGCGTTATGCTGGCGCGTTATGCTGGCGCTCTACGCTGGCGCGTTATGATGGCGCTCTACGCTGGCGCGTTATGATGGCGCTCTACGCTGGCGCTCTACGCTGGCGCGTTATGATGGCGCTCTACGCTGGCGCGTTATGCTGGCGCTCTATGCTGGCGCTCTACGCTGGCGCTCTACGCTGGCGCTCTACGCTGGCGCTCTACGCTGGCGCTCTACGCTGGCGCTCTACGCTGGCGCTCTACGCTGGCGCTCTACGCTGGCGCGTTATGCTGGCGCGTTATGATGGCGCTCTACGCTGGCGCGTTATGATGGCGCTCTACGCTGGCGCGTTATGATGGCGCTCTACGCTGGCGCTCTACGCTGGCGCTCTACGCTGGCGCTCTACGCTGGCGCGTTATGCTGGCGCGTTATGCTGGCGCTCTATGCTGGCGCGCTACGCTAAGTGCCTAAGTGCTCTTCTTAGATTTCAATAAATAAAGGTCTAAATAAACGCAACTTATTATCCGGTGTGACGGTTCCTCTGCTTTTTGTGATTTACATAAAGATGCGAAATTCTTCTCCTCATCGCAATGACAAACAGCACTAGTCCGTCCCCTTAAAGTGTCTGGGTGCAACAAGACTTTTAGCTTCCTGCCTCAAGAGTTGGTAAATGTGTCTTGGGAGAGGGAAGTCTGGGCTTTCCTGCTTAGGCTGCTGCCCCCGCGACCCGACCCCGGATAAGCGGGCGGGCGGAAATCCTGATGTTTAATTAGTATTTGAAATGTACAATGACCAGAAGGTCGGTGGTTTAAATCCCACTTTCCAGCCGTCCGTCGCCGTGTCTTTGGGAAGACATCTCTACACACTACGTGCCTGTAGCGGCGGCATCGTACAATGGTCAGTTGGCACACGTAGATTATGGTGACCGAGCGTGAGGGTGGAGGACTGATGGAAAGGTTGGCGCTCCGAGTGGCGTCTGAAATAAAGCGCAACATGAATCTAGTACCGTATTTTCACGACCATAAGGCGCACCGTACTAAAAGGCGCAGTCTCAGTTATGTGTGCCCTTTCTGTATTTAACACATACATAAGGAGCACCTGACCATAGGACGCGGGTTTTATATACCGGTACAATCCACGCCCACACTTCCCCCTTTAACATTCTCAATGCAAACAAGCATACAAGTGTGCCTTTTTAAAAATAGACCGGGACCAAAACTGAGTTTGGTACTCACATTTTTTTTTTACCGGTAATCGTCATCAGTCAAACCCATCAAAGTCCTCATCCTCTGTTTCTGAATTGAACAGCTGCGCTAAATCTCCAGCAAACATGCGAGCTTCACTTTCTTCACTGTAAGAGTCATTTTCCGTGCCGTGCGGCTCCTCGGAAATGATGCCGGCTTTTGCGAAATTGCAGAAAAGCAGTGCCAGCAGACACGTTAGCCCAAGCGTCTGTCCTCCAACTCGGGCCAGCTCGCCTTATGTCCACGGAAACTCAGCTGCGTCTTCTTTACCTGTCGGAGCTCGTTTTCCATCTTCCTCCACTTGCGAACCATCGATTCATTCATCTTAAATTCTCCCTCGGCTGCTCGATTTCCACGTTGCTTGGCGTAGTTGATGGCCTTCAGTTTAAACTGTGCTTCATAAGTGTGTCTTTTTGCCATTTTCAGAGTTGTTAGAAAAAGGTGTTCTGCATAACGCACATACCTGTTCTTTTATATGCGATCAACGCCCTCGCTTCACCCTTTAACGTTCTCATGGTGTTCTCTACTACATCCGATTACAACAACAACAACACGCACAAAAAGGGCGCACTGCACTATAGGGCGCGCCGCACATTTTGAAGAAAATCTAAGACTTTTATGTGCGCCTTATGGTCGTGAAAATACGGTAGTTATTCTAACATCTCTTCTGTGAAACGAGGGAAAAGTGTTGTTTTATTTTAAATGAACTTCTAAGACATGAGTTTGTGTTTGCAGCCGTGTGTGGGGAAAAAGACGAGAAAATCCACATCATGAAGGCTTAAACTGCGGAAAGACGCCTATATCTTTTAACTGGAGCTGGAAAATAAGGAGTGGTTTTATTCATGGGAGAGTTATGTTTGGTAGAAACATGTCTGGCTGAAAGCAAACTGTTCTAAATGTGAAAAGGAGCAGTGATAGTTACCCTGCTCCTCAGGTAATCTGCCAGGTTCTTCCGTGTGAAGTTTGCTGCTGCGGCTGGACTCAGCTCATAACCTGCAGACCAGGAGGGAAGATGAGGTTAATCTACTGGATGTGCTGCTTCACTGGCAGAGAGTGTCCGGAACGCTTCGTTGTACCGTTCCTCATCTTGTAGAGCTGAACGTTCTTCTGGATGTACTCTGCAAACTGCACCGTGTCTCCAGACTCGCCGACGCACAGCAGCAAGATCTTCTCACTCAGCTTGAACATCTTGTCATAGTCTGCAGAGAAAGCAGCGCGGCAGTGAAAACAGGACCGCCGCGTGACAAAGCAGAGGAACTGGGAAAGAAACACGCTTTTACAAAACTAACTTTATTATTCATTTTAATTGATCCCAATGCAACTGATCCGATATCGACCCACAAACCCGTCTGCTGCTGTGTCGCAGGACAAGCACATTGTGGGGAAGTGGATAAGGATTCGTTTTACCTGACGTCACCTGATCCGAGCAGCATCCGCTCGTCTCACCGCCGTGTGACTGAACCAAATAAATCTGTTTTATATACATATTGTTGAAGAGCATTTGGTTCGGTATTATTCATTATAATCTAATGAACATGTTATTTCTGTACACTAACATTTTCCACTAGTTGTCAGGCCAACCCCACCATGTCAAATGCTACATCATGTCTGGACGTTTCTCCAGTGATATCAGGCAGATGGAGCAGAATATCAGGCAGATGGAGCAGAAACCATCATAAGGAGAGGAAACAAGCATAGTTCACCAGTCATGACTTTCCCCGGCAGTGCTAACCCTGTAATATGTGGGGGGGACTGATATAAACTAAGAAGCGAAAGTATTGTAGAAAAATGTGTGTTCTCCACGTTTCATCATTCTTTACTTTTTAAAAATGATTATTCTACCATACTTTCGCTTCTAAGTTTACACCAACCCCCCCCCCCCCCCCCCCCCCCCGCCCATACTGCAGGGTTAGCACGGCCGGGGAAAGTGAAAGTCATGAATGGTGAAACGCTGCTAGCCGCTATTAGCATTGCTAGCTCCTGCTACGTTGCGGCTTTACGGACAAAGCAGAGAAATAATGTAATGATCAGTGTTTTATGGATAATAAACACTTAGAGTAACATTTAACAGTCCCAGACTATTTTATTTTATAAATTAACTGTGAAGACAGCAGTTCGAACCGGCTAGGTGGCTAACACACAGCTAGGGGACTACCGGCTAGGTAGCTAACACACAGCTAGATGGCTAACAGCTGGGTGGCTAACACACAGCTAGGTGGCTAACGGCTAAATGGCTAACACACAGCTAGGTGGCTAACGGCTAGATGGCTAACACACAGCTAGGTGGCTAACACACAGCTAGGTGGCTAACACACAGCTAGGTGGCTAACACACAGCTAGGTGACTAACACACAGCTAGGTGGCTAACGGCTAGGTGGCTAACACCAGGCTCACGCACCGTGCTTCATCTGGATGATGCTGCTAGCAGCAACGTTATCTGCGGCGACGAGCACGAAGTCGGGCCCCTGTATGCCGATCAGATATTCCATGGTGGTCAGCGGGTCCGGGAGGTTTGTGGTAACCGGTGGAAAAGCAGCAGACTGCCTGTTAGCTTCACCTGTCCAAGTTACACAGCAGAAGTTTCAGCCAACTGGCAGCGCAGGGCTTTGACGTCACCGGAAGACGCCGTTTCGTCTCCTCCGCGCGACTCTGGCGGGACATTTTGAAGGCTGTTGTTGTTGTTTCTGCGTGGAGTCTCTGGATCACCTGGGAGGTAAATCCGTCGCTTTTCCCGGACACGGTGCAGGATGACAGAAGGCGCAGCGCACAGGCTGGCGGCGGAGTTAAACCCGCTCCGCATCCCGCAGCGGAGGCGCTCTCCGCGGCTCAGCTCTCCGCTGAAAGGGGTCAAAATGGCGCAAACGTCCGCGGTGAAACGCTCCATCACTGTGCGGAAAATAGTCCCCAGAAAAACCGCTGTCCCGTCGGAACACAACAAGGAGAATACGCCGAGAAGACCCGGAGACGCCGAGCAGCAGAAAGTCTCCACGCCGGATCCCCTGCCGGACCGCAGGGCCTCCTCCAGGAGGAAGGCCGCCATGCCGTCCCCGATCCTGCCCTCCACCCCGCCGGCCTCCTCCCGGCCCTCCGGGCCCCAGCAGCCGGCCTCCTCCCGGCCCTCCGGGCCCCAGCAGCCGGCAGCAGGTGCAGAGGAGGCGGCGTGGCAGCAGAAAGTCCGCCGGTCCTACAGCAGGCTCAGCGACCGGCCCCCCGGCAGCCCCGACCCCCGAGACACCTTGTTCGGGTTTGAGAAGCTGCTGACCCCCGAGGTGGTCCGGAGAGTCAAGCAGCCCAGGACGGCCTTGGAACTGTCCGGGTCTGGTCTCAACTCGTTCACGACTCTTCTCGAGGCTGAGGACTGTGGGTCAGGCCTCCCCGAACCGGACCCGAACATCCCCGGGGTGGCGGTGGCGAAGGAGAGAAGGAGGAGGAAGAGGAGGAAGGTGCAGCAGATCGACACCTCGGAGCTGGACGTCCTCGCGGCGAAGATGAACGCGGAGTTTGAGGAGGCGGAGGAGTTTGAGCTGGTGGTGGAGTAAAACCTGGATCCTACCGGGTCCTGGTGGTCTGAGACCGGACTGGGATCCTGATCTGTGATGATGAAGATAATGCAGAGAAACTTCATCATTAAATAAAGGCGTGATGTGGTGAATCCTGCAGATCCTGCATGATGATGACAGCATGGGGGGGTTCATTTATCTGCTTTTATTGGTTTTCATTCATGTGATGTTTTCGGGGCTTTTTGTGCAGAATTTTGTTTCTTTATAAATAAAGTTCACAGAGAAAGTCTAAATTCATGTCGGGTTCACTGCTGAATGTTCCTCATTTCTCTACAAAGTGTAATAATCCCATTGATCAATGTATAAATACAGGTTATCACACAACTACATGAATAAATTTATGTTTTCATTTCAGTTTAAAACCAAAAACAAATTTATCCATCAGCAACCGAAAACGGAACAGGCTCAAGGCTTTGTTTAGCTGACATGCAGTCAGGGAAATAATTTACAATAACTAGTTTTCTTGAAAACTAACAAAGAATTACACATCTGGATGTTACTGCGTCGCCAGTTTCATAAATTTGCACCCAAAACAGACACCATTTCTGACATGACATCATTTCTGGCTTTATAAATGTAAAAACATAGTAATCCTCCTAAGTTGTAATTCTCCTTTTCTTTTAATGAATAGAAACTGGAATTATCTTATTAACTCCTTCAAACATAATTTCTGTTTTTCAGTTTACAAAATGCAGGAATTTAATGTTTGAGATTTTATAAAAACAGACTTTTAGCTTCATTGATGCAGTTTAATTATTAGATCTAAGCTTATTATCATTCTATTCTAGTATGGAATACTAGAATACAAACTTCTCACATAGATATTACCTCAAATTAGGTCTTTTTTTTCCTGAGGATTTTATGCCGGTTCGGAGGGTGATCATAACAAGGAAGATTTTTCTGCATATTTTTTTGGCTCTTTCAAGACTTGTTATGTCTCCATGGCAACGAAAGACTTGTTTACAATCAGGATCAACTGATTAACCTCTCCCAAATCAGGATTATCAGCGAAACAACACATCAAATCCCGATGAGGTTGAAAAGAAAGAGAAGAGGATGCAGAGCGGGAGTGAGACAGAGGAAAAAGTGATGGAGATTTAAACCATTTCTACCAACCGTCGTCATGGGTAATGTGAGATCACTAGCTAACAAAACGGACGAGCTCGAGATGCTAACAAGGTCTCAGAAAGAATACAGAGAGTGCAGTATTATGTGCTTCACCGAGACATGGCTGCATGAACACATCCCTGACTGTAATGTGTCTGTACCGGGCTTTAAAACGGTCCGTGCAGACCGCAGTAGACAACACAGCGGAAAGCTAAAGGGTGGTGGAATTGCAGTGGTGGTTAACCAGCGTTGGTGTCATCCTGGACATGTTACTGCCAAGGAGAAGATATGCACAAGGGACATGGAACTGTTAGCTAGTAGCTGATAGTTTAAACATTTCCTTTAGCTCTATTCTAAACTCAATTGGGTTTTCACTAAATGTCAATGGAGCCACTCACTCTCATGGTCATACTCTTGATCTGGTTCTAACATCTGGTATTGAGACTGATAAGCTCAAAGTATTTCCTCAAAACCCTGTCTTGTCCGATCACTTCTTATTAACCTTTGAATTCACTTTATTTGATTACTCACTGACCAAAAATAAATTCTACTATAGTAGATGTTTATCAGACAATAATATTACAAAATTTAAACAATCAATTGAATCAATTTTTTCACCTCTACCATGTGTTAGCATGACTGAGAGTCCCCCTTTAAGCTTTACTCCTGCTCAGATTGATCAACATGCTGATACTATAACAGCTTCAATGCGTACAACCTTGGATAATGTTGCTCCCCTAAAGAAGAAGAAATTAGGTAAGATTATGAAGGCTCCCTGGTTTAATTCCCAGCTTCGAGCTCTAAAACAGGCATCAAGGCGTTTGGAAAACAGATGGCGTTCATCAGGACTAGAGGAGTCTCGCTTAACCTGGAAAGAAAGTTTAATTGTATACAAAAAAGCCTTATGTACGGCAAGAACAGCTTATTATTCATCATTGATAGAGGAAAACAAGAACAATCTTCGGTTTCTTTTCAGCACTGTAGCCAGGCTTACTAGGAGCCGGAGTGCTGTGGAGCCATGTATTCCTTTCTCACTTAGCTGTGATGATTTCATGTATTTTTTCAGGAATAAAATTGATACTATTAGAGATCAAATTCACAATACTCTTCCTTCTACCTATAATGTTGAGCCTGTTGTGGTCTCCGAAGCATCCTTAGAACCAGGATCTGACTTGTGTCTAAATAGTTTCTGTCCTGTCCAACCCTCTGAATTAACTAAAATAATAGCTTCATCTAAACCATCCACCTGTATCTTAGACCCTCTCCCAACGAGCCTCTTTAAGGACATTTTCCCTTTAATTAATACATCACTACTTAATCTTATCAATATGTCTTTAGTGACAGGATATGTACCACAATCATTTAAAACTGCTGTAATCAAGCCTTTACTTAAAAAGCAATGTCTGGATCCAGAGGTGATAGCAAATTATAGACCTATATCTAACCTCCCGTTTATGTCCAAAATTCTGGAGAAAATAGTTTCCGCTCAGCTACATGCCCACCTGAGCAGAAATAATTTATGCAAGGAGTTTCAGTCAGGATTTAGAGCTCATCATAGCACTGAGACGGCATTGGTGAAAGTTACTAATGACCTTCTTATGGCCTCAGACAAAGGACTTGTGTCCGTACTTATCTTGCTTGATCTTAGTGCTGCATTTGATACAGTCGATCATAACATTCTGTTACAGAGACTAGAACAGGTGGTTGGAATTACAGGTACAGCGTTAAGATGGTTTAAATCAGATTTATCTGATAGACTTCAGTTCGTTCATGTAAATGACAAGTCCTCCTCCCAAACTACAGTAAGTCATGGAGTTCCTCAAGGTTCTGTACTTGGACCAATACTCTTCACGCTATATATGCTCCCTTTAGGCAAAATTATTAGACAGCATGGAATAAACTTTCATTGTTATGCAGATGATACTCAAATATACTTATCCTTTAAACCAGATGAAACAAATCAGCCCAATAGGCTACAAAATTGTCTCATAGACATAAAGACTTGGATGTCTAGAAATTTTCTCCTCTTAAACTCAGATAAGACTGAAGTAATTCTCGTTGGATCTGAAAAACTCAGAGCTAAATTTTCCGGTTTTGTAATGAACCTGGATGGCATTACTTTAGCTTCCAGTGCTACAGTGAGAAACCTTGGAGTAATATTTGACCCTGACCTGTCCTTTGGTCCACATATTAAGCAGGTTACTAAAACAGCCTTCTTTCATTTACGTAATATAGCCAAAATTAGGGACATTCTGTCTCAGAGTGATGCAGAAAAACTGGTTCACGCTTTTGTTACTTCGAGACTAGATTACTGTAACTCTCTATTACTGGGCTGTCCTAAATATGCCCTGAAAAGCCTTCAGCTGATCCAGAATTCTGCAGCCAGAGTCCTGACCAGAACCAGCAGGAGAGATCATATTTCTCCAGTTTTAGCCTCTCTTCATTGGCTGCCTGTTGAATCTAGAATAGAATTTAAAATCCTTCTCCTTACATATAAAGCCCTCCGCAACCAGGCACCACTATATATCAAAGACCTCATTGTTCCTTATATACCAAGTAGAGTACTTCGTTCGCAGACTGCAGGCTTACTTGTGGTTCCTAGAGTCTCAAAGAGCTGAGCAGGAGGCAGAGCCTTTGGTTATCAGGCCCCTCTCTTATGGAATAAGCTCCCAGTTAGTGTTAGGGAAGCAGACACCCTCCCCACCTTTAAGACTAGGCTGAAGACTTATCTTTTTGATAAGTCCTATAGCTAGGGATGGTTAGCATCCCTTAGTTATGCTGCTATAGGTTTAGACTGCTGAGGGACATTTCCTGATACACTGAGCTTCTTTCTTTTTCTCTTTATCTCTTTCTTTTACCCCCCCTCCATAACAGTGTTGCATCATTAACATGTATGTCTCCTGTCTCAGCAGGTCTCCCTGGCCGGGAGTAGCAGTTCCTGTTGTCTGTTGTCTTTCTGTCCTCTTCCCCCCACACAGCAGAGGCAGATGGCTGCCTGTCCTGAGCCGGGTTCTGCCGGAGGTTTCCTTCCTGTTAAAAGGGAGTTTTTTCCTTCCCACTGTCGCCAGTGTGCTTGCTCAGGATGGGAGATTGAGTTGGACTCAACTCAATCTGTTGGTTTCCTTATATAGGCTGTTATGAATTGGCCTCCATTATGTTTTCTTCTCTGTCTGTAAAGCGTCTTGAGATGGCATTGCCGTGATTTGACGCTATATAAATAAAGTTGAATTGAATTGAATTGAATTGACTTGGTGGAGGAATACAAGTATCTTGGAGTTCAGCTGGACAACAAACTGGACTGGAAATGCAACACTGACTACATCTACAAGAAAGGTCAGAGCAGACTGTACTTCTTAAGGAAGCTGAGATGGTTTAACGTCTGCACCAAGATGTTGCATATCTTCTAGAAGTCTGTTGTGGAGAGTGCAGTCAGCTTTGCAGCATCTGCTGGGGTAGTAGCATCAGAACCAGAGACTTGAAGAGAATCAACAAACTGATCCAGAAAGCTGCTTCTGTGCTTGGAGTAACTCTGGAGCCGCTGGAGCTGATTGTCCAAAGAAGAATGCTGCACAAGCTGATGAAGATGATGGAGGATTCTTCACACCCTCTCCACAACACAGTGATGAAACAACAAAGTGTGTTCAGTGAGAGGCTTCTTCAGGTCCGATGTAAGACTGAAAGATACAGAAGATCATTCCTGCCAGCAGCCATCAGCCTCCGGAACAAGACGTCCTCTAGTTATTATTATTATATACTGCAATATTTCCCTTTGGGGATTAATAAAGTTTTTTTTTTTAAAATTTCATTTCATTTTCATTTAATTCATTATTTTGTGTACATTTCCCTAAATTTCAGCACAATATGTCATTATAGGCATCACAAGTGAAAAATACAACAAATGAGGTCAACAGACCCCCCCGCCCCCTCCTCCAGCCTCATAAACAATAAACGTAATAAAATCAAGTAGAGAATGGTTCCATTTTAATCAGTGAGTCAGAACCGAGGTGGCTGCAGGGGCGCTCACTGAACCCCCCCCCCCCCACCCCCACCCCACACACACCACCACCCCCCCCCCCCCCCCCCCCCCCCCCGCACCCCCATACTGCTAAAGCAAAAAAGCAAACCAGAACTAATTTTAATCTAACGCCATTTCTGCAGGTTTCTGCTCATGTTTATTTCTCTGCAGACTAATGTCTCTGCTGACGTGAAGACGAAGCTTCGGCATCATCATCATCACCGTGCTGCAGAGGTTCGTTTGGTGGTAAATAAACCCTGCAGGAAGTGATGTGTGCCAGGTGGATCTGCACCTGTTTGAAAAGCTGTTTACCTCCTCGTGCAACACGCTGGCTGGTGCGTATATGAGGAAGAGGAGGGTGGCAGAAATAATGAGTGTGTTGCAGTAAATCCACAATTTGTTCATGTATTTCAGGGTTGGCACAGTCAGCTCTGTTTGCCTCCTCAGGTGCCGTTTCATCTGCGTTCCTGCTTTCTGCTCAGACGCTTTATTTTCAGACGCAGATGTATATTTTTAACAAGAGCACAGAAAGTCAGAAACGGTGTGTGTGAGCTGTCAGCGGCTGTTACTGCTGCAGCATTCATGCTGATTTTATTCTGTTTTTCCCCCAAGTCTCTTCCTCTGCTCCTCTTCTTCACCCCCTTCCTGCGTTTCCTTACGGCAGTCGCGGCTGGTTCAGCTTCGTTAGGGCTCATCATTTGCATTCAGATTAATTATCTAATTACTGACAAATGTCCAGCGGCCACCCCGACTGCAGCTCGTCAGCTCTCAGCCTCTAATTATTTTAATCATTTACTTTCATCTGCAGCGTTGCTGCCACTCTCCTGTGTTTAGAGGCCATTCTTAATTACCCTGCCAAGATCATGGGGGGGGGGTTCCAGAGAGGAAGCTCCTCTCCTCTCTGTTTCTACACATCCACCCCCATCACCCTCCCACCTTCCTCACCCCCTCTCGCCTCCACACACCCCCTCCCTTCCCCGTTATACTTCCTCCCTTTTCCCCTTTATCACAGGAACACACAGGAATCACCCGAAGGGCCTCACTGACACACACACACACACACACACACACACACACACACACACACACACACACACACACACACACACACACACATACTGGTTTCCGTGGGGCATGGGGACCAACTTTTTAAGCATCACTTGTGGGGACCACCCTTTCTGGTGGATCTACAGACTAATAAAAAATCAGGGATAACATTTGAAGCTGTATTGTCCTATACACGGCTTCAAATAACTGAATTTCAAAAGTAAGTTCATCAACCTGTCTGGACAATGCTTTATGAGGACTCATTAACTTTCTAAAAAACATGACAGATGGGGACCAGATTTACATATTATTTGCATAATTTACACAAAATAACTTACCAAGTGGGGACCATACCTCTGTTTGAGATATTTACTCAGTCATATTTGATTTAAACCAAACCATCAATAACAACTGTTGCTAACATAAATTTAAAAAAATTCTAGGAAAAACAAACATTGCAGAACAACTTTTATTGACTTCCTGATCATCATCTGATGAAGATGAGGGTAATATTTTAGGTTTCCTGGACGGTGGTGATGCCATCTTGTTCCCACTTTCAGGAAGGATTTGCACTGCCGATGGTTCTATGAAAATTAAAGCAACATGTTTTTAATGGTAAAATTAAAAGTTAATGTAACAATTCAGACATTGTTTTGAAATTAAGGAAAAAGTCAAATTAAAGATTTTTTAAAGGATAATTCAATTTCAAAAATATATTTCAATTCTCAGCATTGCCACATTCTGTTAGTCTTTCTCTTTCCAAAAGGTACATTTAGTTACAATGGCAAAAAGTTAATATAAGGCAACTTCTGTACTGGTAGCATATTAACTTTTTAACACTCTTACCAATAGCGGAGGAATTTTCCTCGACAGCATTGTTGTCGTCATCTTCACTGCCACTATCCTTTTCATGCAGGTTGAGAATATTTTCTGTTTAGGTAACAAAAACAGTTCAAATAAATGCTAGACTCAATTACCATGTTTGTGGAGGATGAGGCATGTGATGCAACTGACTGTAGTTGATGTTGATAATGTTTAAGGACAATAAATTTGGGTTAACAAATTGCTTCTTTCAAGTCTAATATTTGAAAGAATACAATAAAAACATGAAGTCAAATAATGATGCTGAAGTCCTAATGTACATTAAAATACACATCACAGAAATAATCAAAAGCATCCACATTGTTCAGGTATTACAACTGGTTTTGGTGTTTAACACCCCTCAGACATGAGTCATGGGGACCCAACACACACCCTCAGTTACATGTCCTTCTGGGGACTGACTTTGCTCCAGCTCTGAACACACTAGTTTACACTTGTTAATCTCATAGTCAAGGACATCTTAGCCTTAATAATACATTTGCTTCTATTACTATCTGTATCCAAGTTTTCAAATCCTACTGCAGTGTTACTTAACCTATGACCTGGGCCCCACTGCCCTGCACGTGTTGTAGGTAACCCTACTTTAAACACACCTGACTCAGATCAATGGCGCATTATCTAAATTTAATAGAACTTGGCAAGCAGTGAAGTTCATCTGCATCATGTGCAGTGGAGTTGGTAGGAATCAAAACATACAGGGCAGTGGGCCCCGAGGACCAGAATTATGGGACACTGTCCTACTCAACAGCATCTAAAACATGCCACTTAGCTGTCCAAAATGCAGACTCATTTGCTAAATCTGTCTCTAAGAACCAGGATGTATAAGAAAGCTTTGAATAGATAAATGTATATGTAAAAAACAAAAACTAGGTAGGTGTGGGACTATGTATTGTATGCAATTACCTGTTCAGATGGGCTGTCATCCTCAGGGCCATCGTTGGTCTGCTGGGAGCCTGAACGAGGCCATGGAAGACTGGAATTCAGTTCTGTTGGTTCCATGTTTGCACTGGTCGATGGCTGGAACATTTGAGAAAGGGTTGTTGGTACACATGACCAGTTCTTTGCTTGTCACTGAAAAGTCTACATGAACCGCAAATTTTAAGGAAGCTCCTTTGTCTCCTGTCTTACATGACCGGATGGACTTATTAATCCAGGTCTGCTTGACCTCAGTAACCACGACGGCAATGATCAGACACACCTGGATTAATCAGGTCTAATATTACAATGTTAGTTGTAAAATTGAGGCTCTGTGATATGCCAAGACAGTAGACTAGTGCTGAACAAAAGTAAAAAAAAGAAAAACAAAAGAAAAAAAAACGTCAACAACAGTGTGAACATATATAACTAAATACCCAACATGCTTTGAAGATTTGGCAACTGAGGCAATGAGATTCTGGCTTCTTAGGCTAAAGTGCAGCGTGAAAGCCTCCAATAATCACACAGCCTACAGACTCGTCTGTTTGTCAAGAAACGCAGGGGGGGCGGGCTGCTATAATTGCACAAGTGAAGGACCTCTACTTTCTCCTTAACGAGATGTCACATATTATTATTAATAATAATAATAATAATAATAATAATAATAATAATAATAATAATAATAATAATAATACTAATATGGGACATTAATATGGGATATTATTATTATTATTAATATTATTATTATTAATAATAATAATAATAATAATAATAATAATAATAATAATAATAATAATACTTCAGGAACAGTATGTTGGAGTGGTTTTGAAACTATGACTTTTTCATACTGTGGTATACTTTGAAGCCATTTTGGAAAAAGGTCACTGATGGGGACATCGTCATACCAGTAATCCATGCCTGCTGCTACATACCTGTATTGGCTAAAAATGCCCATACAGGTTAAAAATTGCAGTACTCTTCAGTAACACAACTCGTATGTTAGGCAAAAGAACATTCCAAGATAATGGCTTGCAGCAGACTCCCTGCTGACAGACTAGATAATAGCTGTTTAAATCACTTTTCAGTCACAGAGAATGAAGAAATAAGATGGAAGTGTTGGGCACCAGTGACCCATATAGAGAACATAGATACCACCATGAACCTGCCAAACCTGCATTCAGTGATATTCACATCCATTGGTTAAGAACCTGTCATCATACATTGCTACAAGAATGAAGATGCTACAGTTCTTATTTAAACTGCTATTCAAAAAGAATTCCAGAAATAGAATAATTTCTTCTCGTTTAATTTATTACAACCTGCTTGGAAACTGGAGAAGCAGCGACGGACGAAGAGTGACCCCCTTGGGGACAGGAGCCAGAGGCGGATGAGGAGCGTTCCTTTTGGGACCCCCTGGGGACCAGGAGGTAGAGACAGGCGGTGTGAACCAGGGCTGGGACACAGGTGGCATGGAAATTATGTGTGTGTGTACATATATATATATATATATATATATATATATATATATATATATATATATGTATATATATATATATGTATATACGTATATATATATATATATATATATATATATATATATATATATATATATATATATATATAAATAACCCCATTGCTTCATCCATCTTTGCAGCTGTTTCCATCACCTCTGCGGCTGGTTCCTTCACCTCTGTGGTTCTCACATAATAATTACTATAGGAGCCAAATATGTATAATGAAATGAATGAATTTATTGGGTTTCATGCACTGTGTGGCGCTGTCACCAAATCTATATTGGTAAGTGCCAATGAGGTGTCCGGCAGGTGTTGAACCGGAAGGGCGCACAGGTTTTTGGATGCTTCGGCGGAATTTGTTACACATATGCTCTCCTGATTTATGGATTTAACTTTGGATTATGGAATAAAGATTGCACTGTTTTTTGATACCTTTCTAAATGGCCTCTGGATTTCCTTTTTGATGGACACGGAGAAGCAACAGGTAAACATAGCCGCCTGGCGCGTCAGACCTAGCATTACCGGCAACACTTCATTAGCCCAGCACTAGGCTGGCTATTATACTGTCAAAAACCTTCCCAATTGGACTAAGTTTGGAACCCCAAAAGGCCTATCTTTTGGAGACGGTGTGGGACGAGCCGTGTGTGAGCCGCGGTGTAGAGACGCTGCCTACTATCACAGACTGTACAGCAGCCAGCCGTGGTGGTTGCTAATGTGGCTAATCTGAGGAGCGCTGGCGGAGCAAGGCTCTTGACATTATGGAGTCTACTGGATATAGAGCTGGATTTAATGATTTGGTGGAATTCATAGAGCGTCATGTGAGGATCCTTTCAGATCCCTTTTTTGGAGATCTGCAAGACAACAGCTCCAACACAACATCATTAAGCCGGCCCAAGAACACTCTTTGGAAAAATGCAAGCAGCTCAAGAAAAAGAGACACATGGATGAAGTGTTCCTTTTGAAAAGAAAGGGAGTGTGTTTTGATTGCCTTCATCAAGGCCATATCAGCCATGACTGTGGAGCAAGATTGAAGTGTGATATCTGTAATCAAAGCCATCCTACAGTGTTACACATAAATCGACAGACATCTGCTCCAGAACGTGGATTGGAATCACCAGAACCCAATTCCATCTCTCACACAACTTGCGGGCATACAAGGGCTGGCAAAGGCCGCACGATGCTGTCAGTGCTTTCTATTAAAGTCAAGGCTGCCAAGGGCAACAGTGTGATCCAAACATATGCATTCTTGGATCCAGGCAGCACAGGAACATTTTGCTTTGAACAGCTGATGAATCGCCTGAACCTCCCTGGTAAAAGAACTCAAGTCCTGCTGCGAACCATGGGTCAAACAAAATTGAGTCCAGCCTTTTCCTTGTTCTGTCTTGAGGTGGCTGGCTTGGAGAGCTCAGAGTTCTGTCTTCTCCCAGAAGTCTTCACACAAAAACAAATGCCAGTTTCCACAGATGATATGGTAACCTCGCAAGATCTGTTGAAGTGGCCATATCTGTCAAAGGTTCATATGCCATCCATTCACGCAAAGGTCGATCTGTTGATTGGTACCAATGCACCCAAGCTGCTGGAGCCATGGGAAGTCATCAACAGCCAAGGAAATGGCCCATATGCTGTGAGGACTGTGCTCGGCTGGGTAGTTAATGGCCCGCTGGATGGGAATGGTGAGTTTGACTCTGGAACAATATCAGTCAATCAAATTGCAGTCAGCAAGCTAAAAGAACTTCTGATGAACCAGTACAATCATGATTTCTGTGAGAAGCAAATTGACAAACAAGAAATGTCAAGGGAAGATCAAAAGTTTCTCAACATAATGGAAACATCCGTAAAATTACAGGATGGAAAGTACATTATGAATTTACCATTCAAGAAAAATGAGGTCTACTTGCCAAACAATTTTGCTGTGGCTCAACAAAGATTACAAGGTTTAAAGAAAAGGTTTAAGTTCAACCAGCAATTCCATCAGGAATATGTAAATTACATGAATAACATCATTGCTTGCAATTATGCAGAACAAGTACCCGTGGAACAAAGAGACCTGCACAGTGGAAGAGTTAGGTACATCCCCCATCATGGGGTACATCATCCGAGAACAGGAACCTTACGTGTTGTGTTCGACTGTGGTGCCACATTCAAAGGCGTTTCCCTCAACTGAATTGCTGCAAGGCCCCAATCTCACAAGCACACTGCTGGGTGTTCTCCTAAGGTTCAGACAACAGTCAATAGCCTTCATGGGAGACATTCAAGCAATGTTTCATCAGGTGCGTGTGCCAAAAGAAGATCGGGATTTCCTTCGCTTTTTGTGGTGGCCTGGTGGAGACACAACACTAGAACCAGTGCCCTACAGAATGATGGTGCGCTTATTTGGAGCGGTCTCATCACCGAGCTGTGCAGCCTATGCTTTAAGAAGAACTGCCCGAGACAACCAGTTGGAGTTTCCAACCATTGTCACAGAAACAGTCCAAAAGAAATTTTATGTTGATGATTGCCTGAAGAGCTCAGCCACAGAAATGGACGCAATCCAGTTGATACATGGTCTCATTGCTCTGTGTGGAAAGGGAGGCTTTGCTTTGGAAAAGTGGACAAGCAACAGTTGTGTTGTTCTGCAAGCTATCTCAGAAGAGCAGAGAGCCAAGGAGCTGAAGACTCTGGATCTGGATATTGATAAGCTTCCGATGGAGAAAGCGCTTGGTCTCCAGTGGTGTGTGGAAACTGATGCTTTCAATTTTAGAATGGAAATTAAACATCAGGCTCTAACCAGGCGAGGAATGCTGTCT
The DNA here is from genome assembly GCF_933228915.1 of Telmatherina bonti. Lineage (NCBI taxonomy): Eukaryota > Metazoa > Chordata > Actinopteri > Atheriniformes > Telmatherinidae > Telmatherina > Telmatherina bonti. The sequence continues at coordinate 212,511 of NC_136617.1, forward strand.
GTCAACAGCTCTGTTAATGATCCACTGGGATTTTTGGCACCAGTGACGCTGCAAGGCAAAATGATGCAGCAGGAGCTGAGTAAAAGAGGCTGTAACTGGGATGATCCTTTGCCACAAGATATTTTAAAGCAATGGCGAAGGTGGTTGGAGGAGTTGAGCCAGCTCGCGGCATTCAGTGTGGACCGGTGTATCAAGCCAGCTGATTTTGGACCTGTGAAGCAGGCACAGTTGCACCACTTCTCAGATGCCAGCGAAGGAGACTATGGAACAGTTACATACATTCGCTTGATGAATGAAAAGGACAGAATCTACATCTCCTTTCTCCTTGGTAAAGGCAGAGTAACACCTATAAAGGCTGTGACCATTCCCCGACTCGAGTTGTCTGCAGCTGTCCTGGCTGTGAAGATTGATGCTATGATCAAGGCTGAGCTGGGAATGCAGCTCAAAGAATCGGTGTTTTGGACCGATAGCACATCCGTGTTAAAGTATGTAAATAATGAGGATCGGCGTTTTCACACATTTGTAGCAAATCGAGTTGCCACAATCAGAGATTTGTCAGAACCTGGGCAATGGAGACATGTGAGAATGAAAGAGAACCCAGCTGATCATGTGTCCAGAGGACTGAAAGTCTCAGATTTCCTGAAAACCAAAGGATGGTTGAGAGGACCAGAATATCTGTGGAAGGATGAGGAAAGGTGGCCTGACACTCTGATGGATATCACACTGGATGTGGGAGATAAAGAGGTCAGAAGGGAGGTCGCTGCTAATTCTATCAAAATGGACACTCCTGCACCTACAGACCAGCTCATCTCATTCTTCTCAGATTGGAGGAGACTCAAAAGAGCAGTGGCCTGGTACTTAAAGCTAAAGTCGTAGTTGAAAGAGAAGTGCAAAGGAGTCAGTCAGTCACTTCCTCCAGGAGAACCAGCACCACGTAAGAAAGCCACCAAACAGTCACAAAGAAGCAAAGAAAGAGTCTGTTTGTCTTTTGAGGATTTACAAAATACTGAAATTTCCATCATTCATTACTGTCAGCATCAGAAGTTCAAACAGGAGATTGACACTCTTTCAAGTAGCTCCAAAGTGAGCCGCCACAGTCCTATCTACAGTTTGGATCCTGTATTTAAGGATAGGCTGTTGAGAGTTGGAGGCAGACTTCACAAAGTGCAATGCCCAAGGAAGCAAAGCATCCAATTATTCTTCTTAACGAACAGCATATTTCCAGCCTCATCCTCAAGTATGCTCACCAAAGCCTTGGGCATGCTGGACGATCTCACACTTTGTCATCTGTGAGGAGAAAGTTTTGGATTACCAAGGGCAATTCTGCCATAAGAAAAGTCATCGGAGAATGCAGCTTTTGTAAGCGCTACAATGGCAGACCCTTACAGCAAAAGATGGCCGACTTGCCTGCTGCAAGAATTTTACCCGACCATCCCCCTTTCACCAACAATGGGATTGATTACTTTGGTCCAATCGAAGTAAAAAGAGGAAGATCTTGCTGTAGAAGATATGGTGTGATATTTACTTGCATGGCAAGTCGAGCTGTTCATCTCGAGATGGCATCTACACTGGATACTGATGCATGCATAAATGCCCTGAGACGTTTTGTAAGTCGAAGAGGACAAGTTCAACATCTGTGGTCCGACAATGGAAGAAACTTTGTGGGAACTGAGCGAGAACTTAAGAAAGCCCTTGCTAAACTGGACCAGGAAGCTATAGCAGGACACCTAGCGCAGGCAGGAGTTAATTGGACGTTTAATCCGCCTGCAAGCTCCCATTTTGGTGGTGTTTGGGAGAGGATGATCCGCTTGGTGAGAAGGGTCCTTAGCTCAGTGCTTCGCCAGCAGACCCTGGATGATGATGGGCTAACTACAGTATTGTGTGCGGTGGAAGCAATTTTAAATGACAGGCCGATCACCAAACTGTCAGATGACCCCAATGATCTGGAGCCGCTCACACCCAACCATCTGCTCCTTTTAAGAGGAAAACCCTCAATTCCGCCTGGAGTCTTCACAACACAGGACCAATATGGAAGAAGGAGGTGGAAACAGGTGCAATACCTCGCTGATTTATTCTGGAAGAGATGGGTCCGTGAATATTTGCCATTGCTCCAGCAAAGACAAAGTGGAATGAAAGGAAAAAGAACCTTGCTGTCGGAGATATTGTGGCCATTATGGATCAAGCTGCTCCACGGGGATCTTGGCTGCAGGGAAGAGTCTTGGAAGTTTATCCAGATACAAATGGTCTAGTGAGATCAGCAAAGCTGAAAACTAAATCCAATACAATTGAAAGACCAATTTCAAAAACATGTTTGGTGCATGGGGTCTAATTACTAATTTATAAAGGTCAATGCAGTATTTGTCTCCTTTTCTATGAAATTTTGAGAATTGCCATGTTTGAGTACCATGCCAATTAGGGGCCAGTGTATAGGAGGCAAATATGTATAATGAAATGAATTAATTTAATGGGTTTCATGCACTGTGTGGCGCTGTCACCAAATCTATATTGGTAAGTGCCAATGAGGTGTCCGGCAGGTGTTGACCCGGAAGGGCGCACAGGTTTTTGACCGCTTCGGCGGAGTTTGTTACACATATGCTCTCCTGATTTATGGATTTAACTTTGGATTATGGAATAAAGATTGCACTGTTTTTTGATACCTTTCTAAATGGCCTCTGGATTTCCTTTTTGATGGACACGGAGAAGCAACAGGTAAACATAGCCGCCTGGCGCGTCAGACCTAGCATTACCGGCAACACTTCATTAGCCCAGCACTAGGCTGGCTATTATAATTACCTTTAAGTGGCTCCTTGTTCGTCGCATGAGAATTCAGGTTGCTGAGGATCTCGACCCGCCCCAGTTTACCTACTAGGAACACCTAGGAGTTGGATACAGTTCCTGACATGCTTCACCGGGCATACGCCTATCTGGAAGTGTCTGGTTCTTATGTCAGGATCATGTTCTTCGACTGCTCCATCAGGCCTCCCATACGGAATGATAAAATTTTAGATATGTGGATGGTCCCCTCCTTGACATCCTAAATTATGGACAATCTAACATCACGCGCACAATATATCATGATGGGAAGAAGTGTTTCTGGAACCCTGGAGTGCAGCATCGGGACTCCACTAGGAACTGTTTTAGCTCCATTTTTGGCCACACTCTACACTTTAAACTTCAGATACAACTCAGAGTCCTGACACATACATAAGCATTCAGATGATACAGCTGTTGTGGCATGTGTGAGAGGTAGACAGTAAGGGGAGTACAGGGACCTGGTAGAAGCCTTTACAGACTGGATTAGAAAGAACTGTCTTCTCCTGAACATCTCCAAGCCAAGGAGGTTGTGGTGGATTTCAGGAGTTCTCCATCACACAGAAAGCCAGTGTGTATTGATGGAGAGAAAACAGAGAATGTGAAGACCTACAGGTACATGGGGGTGTTTCAGGACCAGAGGTTGGAATAGTTAGCCAATACAGACACAGCATGCAGGAAGGGACAGAGTCACCTTATCTTCTTCTGATGGCTCAGGTCCTCTGATGTCTGCAGTGACCTGCTGCAGATGTTCTATAACACAGTCATCAAAAGTGTGATGTTTTATGCTGGCGTCTGCTGGAGGAGCAGCATTACAAACAAGGACTGCAAAGGACTGGACAAACTGGTCAGGAAAGCTAGTTCTGTCCTTGGTAGAAGTCTGGACCAAATCAGAACTGTGGTGGAGCAACGACAGATGCTCCTCTGGAAGGACAGAGAGACTGGTCTCATTTTGGTGCAGGACTGAAAGGTTCAGGAAGTCCTGTATTCCAGCAGCCATTAGACTTTTTAATATTAATCTTTAATTTGATCTATTTATCATTTTGAACAATTTTTTGTGAAAAAGGGAACTGTTGGAACAACCTGAATCCCCAGCCCTCATCCCCTTCAAGGGAATAAATAAAGTATCTCTCTCTCTCTTTCCCCTTAATTAATTAAATCCCTAATAAATTTACACTATCAACACCAGTTTTGCCTTTTGGTAAACTTTCATGAAAGTTCAGTGAACAGACAATTATCTAAGTGAAAATTCAAATATCTAAGTTCTGAATTACAGAAGTCCATCTTTACAGATAAATGTCCACTTATAGTTTGAGTCTGAAATAGTCTTTTAATTGAAATAAATACTACCATACTACCATCCAGAACAGGAGCAACATTCTGGATACTACCATCCAGAACAGGAACAACATTCTGGATACTACCATCCAGAACAGGAACAACATTCTGGATACTACCATCAAGAACAGGAACAACATTCTGGATACTACCGTCCAGAACAGGAACAACATCCTGGATACTACCATCCACAACATAAACAACATTCTGGATACTACCATATTGAACAGGAACAATGTTCTGGATACTACCGTCCAGAAAAGGAACAACATTCTGGATACTACCATCCAAAACAGGAGCAACATTCGGGATACTACCATCCAGAACAGGAACAACATTCTGGATACTACCATTCAAAACAGGAACAACATTGGGGATACTACCATTCAGAAAAGGAACAATATTCTGGATACTGCCGTCCAGAAAAGGAACATTGTAGATACTACCATCCAGAAAAGGAACAATATTCTGGATATAACCATCCACGACAGGAACAAAATTCTGAATACTACCGTCCAGAACAAGAACAACATTCTGGATACCACCATCCAGAACATGAACAACATTCTGGATACTACCATATAGAACAGGAACAATGTTCTGGATACTACCATCCAGAAAATGAAAAATATTCTTGATATTACCATCCTGAAAAGGAACAACATTCTGGATACTACCATCCAGAACAAGAACAATATTCTGGATACTACCATCCAGAACAGGAACAACATTCTGGATACTACCATCCAAAACAGGAACAACATTCTGGATACTACCGTCCAGAACAGGAACAACATCCTGGATACTACCATCCACAACATAAACAACATTCTGGATACTACCATATTGAACAGGAACAATGTTCTGGATACTACCGTCCAGAAAAGGAACAACATTCTGGATACTACCATCCAAAACAGGAGCAACATTCTGGATACTACCATTCAAAACAGGAACAACATTGGGGATACTACCATTCAGAAAAGGAACAATATTCTGGATACTGCCGTCCAGAAAAGGAACATTGTAGATACTACCATCCAGAAAAGGAACAATATTCTGGATACTACCGTCCAGAACAAGAACAACATTCTGGATACTACCATCCTAAACAGGAGCAACATTCGGGATACTACCATATAGAACAGGAACAATGTTCTGGATACTACCATCCAGAAGAGGAACAACAATCTGGATACTACCATCCAGAAGAGGAACAATGTTCTGGACACTACCATCCAGAACATGAATAACATTCTGGATACTACCATACAGAACAGGAACAACATCCTGGATACTACCATCAAGAACATGAACAACATTCTGGATACTATCATATAGAACAGCAACAATGTTCTGGATACTACCGTCCAGAAGAGGAACACCAATCTGGATACTACCATCCAGAAAAGGAACAATATTCTTGATATTACCATCCAGAACAGGACCAACATTCTGGATAATTCCATCCAGAAAAAGAACAACATTCTGGATATAACCATCCAGTACAGGAACAAAATTCTGCATTCTACGATCCAGAACAGGAAAAAAATTCTGGATACTATCATCCAGAAGGGGAACAACATTCTGGATACTACCATATAGAACAGGAACAATGTTCTGGATACTACCATCCAGAAGAGGACCAACAATCTGGATACTACCATCCAGAAGAGGAACAATGTTCTGGACACTACCATACAGAACAGGAACAACATCCTGGATACTACCATCAAGAACATGAACAACATTCTGGATACTACCATATAGAACAGGAACAATGTTCTGGATACTACCGTCCAGAAGAGGAACACCAATCTGGATACTACCATCCAGAACAGGAACAATATTCTGGATACTTCCATCCAGAACAGGAACAACATTCGGGATACTACCATTTAGAAAAGGAACAATATTCTGGATACTGCTGTCCAGAAAAGGAACATCCTGGATACTACCACCCAGAACATGAACAACATTCTGGATACTACCATCTGGAACAGGAACAATGTTCTGGATACTACCGTCCAGAACAGGAACAACAATCTGGATACTACCATCCAGAACAGGAACAATATTCTAGATATTACCATCCAGAACAGGCACAATGTTCAGAGTGCTACCATCCAGAACAGAATAAGTATTCTGGATACTACCATCCAGAAAAGAAAACAACAATCTGGCTATTACCATCCAGAACAGGAAAAATATTCTGGATACTACCATCCAGAAGAGGAACAAAATTCTGGATACTACCATCCAGAACAGGAACAATGTTCTGGATACTACCTTCCAGAAGATGAACAACATTCTGGATACTACCATCCAGATCAAGAACAACATTGTAGATACTACCATCCAGAACAGGAACAATATTCTGGATATTACCATCAAGAACAGGCACAACATTCTGGATACTACCATCCAGAACAGGAACAGCATTCTGGATGCTACCATCCAAAACAGGAACAACATTCGGGATACTACCATTCAGAAAAGGAACAATATTCTGGATACTGCCGACCAGAAAAGCAACATTCTTGATACTACCATCCAGAAAAGGAACAACATTCTGGATATAACCATCCAGTTCAGTAACCAAATTCTGGATACTACGATCCAGAACAGGAACAACATTCGGGATACTACCATCCAGAACGGGAACAATGTTCTGGATACTACCATCCAGAACAGAAAAAACGTTCTGGATACTACCATCTAGAACAGTAACAACATTCTGGATACTACCATCCAGAAAAGAAAACAACATTATGGCTATTACTATCCAGAAAAGGAACAATATTCTGGATACTACCATCCAGAACAGGAACAATATTCAACTTTATTTATTTTCAACTTTATTTATATAGCGTCAAATCACGGCAATGCCATCTCAAGATGCTTTACAGACGGAGAGGAAAACATAATGAAAGCCAATTCATAATAGCCTATATAAGGAAACCAACAGATTGAGTTGAGTCCAACTCAATCTCCCATCCTGAGCAAGCACACTGGCAACAGTGGGAAGGAAAAAACTCCCTTTTAACAGGAAGGAAACCTCCGGCAGAACCCGGCTCAGGACAGGCAGCCATCTGCCTCTGCTGTGTGGGGGGAAGAGGACAGAAAGACAACAGACAACAGGAACTGCTACTCCCGGCCAGGGAGACCTGCTGAGACAGGAGACATACATGTTAATGATGCTACACTGTTATGGGGGGGGGGGGGGGGGGGGAATAAAAGAGAGAGAGAAAAAGAAAGAAGCTCAGTGTATCAGGAAATGTCCCTCAGCAGTCTAAACCTATAGCAGCATAACTAAGGGATGCTAACCATCCCTAGCTATAGGACTTATCAAAAAGATAAGTCTTCAGCCTAGTCTTAAAGGTGGGGAGGGTGTCTGCTTCCCTAACACTAACTGGGAGCTTATTCCATAAGAGAGGGGCCTGATAACCAAAGGCTCTGCCTCCTGCTTGGCTCTTTGAGACTCTAGGAACCACAAGTAAGCCTGCAGTCTGCGAACGAAGTACTCTACTTGGTATATAAGGAACTATGAGGTCTTTGATATATAGTGGAGCCTGGTTGTGGAGGGCTTTATATGTAAGGAGAAGGATTTTAAATTCTATTCTAGATTCAACAGGCAGCCAATGAAGAGAGGCTAAAACTGGAGAGATATGATCTCTCCTGCTGGTTCTGGTCAGGACTCTGGCTGCAGAATTCTGGATCAGCTGAAGGCTTTTCAGGGCATATTTAGGACAGCCCAGTAATAGAGAGTTACAGTAATCTAGTCTCGAAGTAACAAAAGCGTGAACCAGTTTTTCTGCATCACTCTGAGACAGAATGTCCCTAATTTTGGCTTTATTACGTAAATGAAAGAAGGCTGTTTTAGTAACCTGCTTAATATGTGGACCAAAGGACAGGTCAGGGTCAAATATTACTCCAAGGTTTCTCACTGTAGCACTGGAAGCTAAAGTAATGCCATCCAGGTTCATTACAAAACCGGAAAATTTAGCTCTGAATTTTTCAGATCCAACGAGAATTACTTCAGTCTTATCTGAGTTTAAGAGGAGAAAATTTCTAGACATCCAAGTCTTTATGTCTATGAGACAATTTTGTAGCCTATTGGGCTGATTTGTTTCATCTGGTTTAAAGGATAAGTATAGTTGAGTATCATCTGCATAACGATGAAAGTTTATTCCATGCTGTCTAATAATTTTGCCTAAAGGGAGCATATATAGCGTGAAGAGTACTGGTCCAAGTACAGAACCTTGAGGAACTCCATGACTTACTGTAGTTTGGGAGGAGGACTTGTCATTTACATGAACAAACTAAAGTCTATCAGATAAATATGATTTAAACCAGCTTAACGCTGTACCTGTAATTCCAACCACCTGTTCTAGTCTCTGTAACAGAATGTTATGATCGACTGTATCAAATGCAGCACTAAGATCAAGCAAGATAAGTACGGACACAAGTCCTTTGTCTGAGGCCATAAGAAGGTCATTAGTAACTTTCACCAATGCCGTCTCAGTGCTATGATGAGCTCTAAATCCTGACTGGAACTCCTCGCATAAATTATTTCTGCTCAGGTGGGCATGTAGCTGAGCTGAAACTATTTTCTCCAGAATTTTGGACATAAACGGGAGGTTAGATATAGGTCTATAATTTGCTATCACCTCTGGATCCAGAGATTGCTTTTTAAGTAAAGGCTTGATTACAGCAGTTTTAAATGATTGTGGTACATATCCTGTCACTAAAGACATATTGATAAGACTTAGTAGTGATGTATTAATTAAAGGGAAAATGTCCTTAAAGAGGCTCGTTGGGAGAAGGTCTAAGATACAGGTGGATGGTTTAGATGAAGCTATTATTTTAGTTAATTCAGAGGGTTGGACAGGACAGAAACTATTTAGACACAAGTCAGATCCTGGTTCTAAGGATGCTTCGGAGACCACAACAGGCTCAACATTATAGGTAGAAGGAAGAATATTGTGAATTTGATCTCTAATAGTGTCAATTTTATTCCTGAAAAAAATACATGAAATCATCACAGCTAAGTGAGAAAGGAATACATGGCTCCACAGCGCTCCGGCTCCTAGTAAGCCTAGCTACAGTGCTGAAAAGAAACCGAGGGTTGTTTTTGTTTTCCTCTATCAATGATGAATAATAAGCTGTTCTTGCCGTACGTAAGGCTTTTTTGTATACGATTAAACTTTCTTTCCAGGTTAAGTAAGACTCCTCTAGTCCTGATGAACGCCATCTGTTTTCCAAACGCCTTGACGCCTGTTTTAGAGCTCGAAGCTGGGAATTAAACCAGGGAGCCTTCATAATCTTACCTAATTTCTTCTTCTTTAGGGGAGCAACATTATCCAAGGTTGTACGCATTGAAGCTGTTATAGTATCAGCATGTTGATCAATCTGAGCAGGAGTAAAGCTTAAAGGGGGACTCTCAGTCATGCTAACACATGGTAGAGGGGAAAAAATTGATTCAATTGATTGTTTAAATTTTGTAATATTATTGTCTGATAAACATCTACTATAGTAGAATTTATTTTTGGTCAGTGAGTAATCAAATAAAGTGAATTCAAAGGTTAATAAGAAGTGATCGGACAAGACAGGGTTTTGAGGAAATACTTTGAGCTTATCAGTCTCAATACCAGATGTTAGAACCAGATCAAGAGTATGACCATGAGAGTGAGTGGCTCCATGGACATTTTGTGAAAACCCAATTGAGTTTAGAATAGAGCTAAAGGAAATGTTTAAACTATCATTTTCATGGTCAACATGAATATTAAAATCACCTAGTACAATGACCTTACCAGTAGTCAGCACTAACTCAGACAAGAGATCAGAGAATTCGGTCAGAAACTCACTAATGCTAAAAGGAGCGGTTTCTCTCAATTCCATTTTGGATGTCAGGAATTCAAAGGATTTATAGTTAGTTTTGTGCTTAGGATTAATTAAAAATTCTGACTTAAAGATAGCTGCAACACCTCCTCCTCTGCCTGTAGTTCTAGGAATGTGAAAGTTTAAATAGTTAGCTGGCGTAGCTTCATTAATACTAACATAATCCTCTTGCTGTAACCAGGTTTCCATAAGACAGAATAAATCAATGTGGTGATCACCTATCAAGTCATTGACTAATAAAGACTTATTTGGGAGGGATCTGATATTCAGTAGGCCACACTTTATTGTCTTATTTTCAGATTTTATTAGATCCATTGTTTTTATTTTTATGAGGTTTTCATGATTAACCCCAGAAGTGTTTTTGTGTTGTTTAATTCTTACTGCTGGGAAGTTGTATAAGGTCGGAATGGGGTTTTGGGTGGGCGGCGGCAGGTGGGAAGCTGCAGAAAAGTGTGTAGGACTACAATTCTGCCTCCTGGTCCCAACCCTGAGTTGTCAATTTAGCTGACTAATAGAGTCCATATTGCTAGATAAGAGAGCGGCTCCATCCAACGTGGGATGGATGCCATCTCTCCTAATAAGACCAGGCTTTCCCCAAAAAGCGCTCCAATTATCTATAAAACCCACGTTGTTATCGGGACACCACCTAGACAACCAGCGGTTGAAGGATGACATGCGGCTAAACATGTCATCGCTGATTAAATTTGGCAAGGGACCAGAGAAAACGACGGAGTCCGACATGCTCTTGGCAAAGTTACACACCGAAGCAACATTAATTTTAGTGACCTCCGATTGGCGTAACCGGGTGTCGTTACCGCCGACGTGAATTACAATCTTACGGTATTTACGTTTAGCCTTAGCCAGCAGTTTCAAATACGATTCGACGTGGCCCGCTCTGGCCCCAGGAATGCATTTGACTATGGTCCCCGGTGTCTCTAGAGCCACGTTTCTGACTATGGAACTACCTATAATCAGGGTTTCTGCCTCAGCAGGTGTGTCGCCGAGCGGGGAAAATCTGTTAGAAACGTCAACAGGTCGGTGGTGGCCAGTGGGTTTTGGTTTGGGGCTACGCTTCCGCCTGACCGTCGTCCAGCCCGCCTCGGCTCCCGGCTGCGCGGGAACTGCTGAGGGACCGCTAGGTAGGCTAGCTGCCCTGGCTGGTAGCTCCGCACTGGCTAATGGGGGCTTGCTGACTAACTGCTTCCCTAACTGAGTGCGGAGCTGGGCTTCTAACTCACAGAGCCTCGCCTCCAAAGCTGCCAAGCTGCTACACTTAATACACCTACCGTTATCACTAAAGGAGGCGGAGGAGTAGCTAAACATCAGACACACCGAGCAAGAAAAGGCAGGGGACCGGGGTGTGGGAAGAGAGCTAGCAGCCATGCTAAAACCGAGTGCTTGAGCTGTTTAAGTCAGTAAACAGAAAGCCAAAGATCCCAAAAATAAAGGCAATATATAGAACAGTGGTTTGGGAAGATATTGTGCGCTAAAGTGAGTGGTTGGTCAACAATAGATAGAAGTTAGAAAGAAGTTAAAGGAGCCAACGGCTCGTAGCAATCCGCAGTGACACACGCTAGGGAAACAGGAAATGACACAATACGTTACCGCAACGTCAGCGGTGCTCCTCTCACAAAACCCTGCTGGATACTTCCATCCAGAAGAGGAACAACATTCTGGATACTACCATCTGGAACAGGAACAATGTTCTGGATAGTACCATCCAGAACAGGCACAATGTTCACAGTGCTCCCATCCAGAACAGAAGAAATATTCTGGATACTACCATCCAGAAAAGAAAACAACATTGTGGCTATTACCATCCAGAAGAGGAACAATATTCTGGATACTACCATCCACAACATGAACAGCATTCTAGATACTACCATCTAGAACAGGAACAATGTTCTGGATATTACCATCTAGAACAGGAACAACTTTTCATCACTGTTAGAGAACAAACATGCAACAAACACCACAATGTACCCAAGACACTGTGGATTCATTATAAATGGATCTGAAATCTGATTGTGGATCCGTTTTAGAATGATGTAGGACCAGAACATTTTCTGCTTGCTGCAGGTCTGACCTCACTGGGATTTCTTGTTTACAAATTATGTAATTTCAAAGATTTTTTTTTTTTTTTTTTGCTAAACTGAAGCGTTTCCTTTTCTATGTTCAGTTTTTCATTCTATTTTCAATCTTAGTATGAAGTTAATATGTTGATTAACTTTTTGTAATTGTGTCTGCTGCTTTGAACTTATTAATAAATATTTATCCTGATTTTTTAATTCATATCTTTTTTGTTTTATCTTTTGCAGAGACGTTTTCTGTTAATTCATCGATTGAAGATTATTTCATCACATTGTTTTAAGCTTCAGATAAACTGATTTCAGTCGATGGCGTTGGAAGACTCTCAGGTTTAGTTACCAATCAGCTGCTTTGTATTCATTTTCATTATTCATAATGGTGAGGACATTAATCCCGTTTAGTTGGAAGATGGTGTGAAAGAGCTGCAGCTAAACCTCGGCCCTGTAAGCGTTGTCAGGGATTATGTGGAGGAGCCACATGTAGCCTCAGGCCACAGTTTGGAGAGGGGACACGTTGGATGCTGAGATTAGAGTCCAGGTTTTGGTACAAAGAGGCCACTTCCACACAGAGATACCGCCCATGTCGGTGAACAGGAGGGGCAACTTGTCTCTGATAAACTTTCTGGTGAGTGCATAAGGAGACAGATAATGGCGCAGCTTCCAGCGGAGGTCACGTGATGTAAGATTAGTCTGAATCTGCTTCTTTATGGCTTCCTCTTTAAAGCCAGAGAAAAATTCATGAGCTGCATTATTAAAGAGCTTCAGCCTTATTTACAGGCCACCATATGTGAAATCTGCACTTCAAAAATCCAATAACCTGTAAGAGAGCAGCAGCCTCGGGGGGCGTGGGGGGGTCAAACAGTGAGTTAACCCCACATGCAGTCAGAAAGAAGTGGGATCTGCATCATTCTTCTGCCTTATCGCTTTAATGCTTCATTTCACGGTGCTGAGGCAGAGACGTACTGAGACACTTGTCACTTCTGTGGGAAGCTTGTCACCATTTAGCCCCCTCTCTGCATGTGGGGGGCAGGAGGGGCTGCAGCTCAGTCTCTGGGTGGAGGAGAGGAAAAGAGCAAGTTGAATGAAAATGACAATGTACAGACATTCCTGCCAGCAGCTGCGCTTGTCACCCGCCCTCCCCGTGTATGGTGCATGGCCCCTGTGACACCCCCCCCCTTTGCCCGGCACACGCACCTGCCGCTTCCAGTCGGGCTTTCACCCGCAGTCGGATAATCTGTGGGCGGCACCGGGTGCAGATCCCTCAGTGTGCTCTTGAGAAAACCCCTTAAGCGTGAAAAAGCCCCCTTTTCTCCAGCTTTGTTTGCAGCGCTTTTATGGGACAACATCGGCCTTTATGAGGTTGGAGAGATTTTTCACGGGACTCTATTGAGGCCGATAATCCTTTCAGACCAGGTTTTAACCTGCTGTTTTCATATTTATTAGCTGGTTAAAGCAGTCGAGGCAGATGACGGTTCAACACACATGCTGCCAGTCTTGGAATCAGACCACTGGGATCCGGACTTCAAAAAGAACCCAGTTCAGCCTTCCACACCAGTAGCACCAGTTCAGACTGGGATCTCCTCCTGTCAACAAGTGATTTATACAGCTTCACCTGCAGACACGTAGATACACCTGCAGACACGTAGATACACCTGCGGACACGTAGATACACCTGCGGACACGTAGATACACCTGCGGACACGTAGATACACCTGCGGACACGTAGATACACCTGCGGACACGTAGATACACCTGCGGACACGTAGATACACCTGCGGACACGTAGATACACCTGCGGACACGTAGATACACCTGCGGACACGTAGATACACGTAGATACACCTGCGGACACGTAGATACACCTGCGGACACGTAGATACACCTGCGGACACGTAGATACACCTGCAGACACGTAGATACACCTGCGGACACGTAGATACACCTGCGGACACGTAGATACACCTGCGGACACGTAGATACACCTGCAGACACGTAGATACACCTGCGGACACGTAGATACACCTGCAGACACGTAGATACACCTGCGGACACGTAGATACACCTGCGGACACGTAGATACACCTGCAGACACGTAGATACACCTGCGGACACGTAGATACACCTGCGGACACGTAGATACACCTGCAGACACGTAGATACACCTGCGGACACGTAGATACACCTGCGGACACGTAGATACACCTGCGGACACGTAGATACACCTGCCGACACGTAGATACACGTAGATACACCTGCGGACACGTAGATACACCTGCGGACACGTAGATACACCTGCGGACACGTAGATACACCTGCCGACACGTAGATACACCTGCAGACACGTAGATACACCTGCGGACACGTAGATACACCTGCGGACACGTAGATACACCTGCGGACACGTAGATACACCTGCGGACACGTAGATACACCTGCAGACACGTAGATACACCTGCGGACACGTAGATACACCTGCGGACACGTAGATACACCTGCAGACACGTAGATACACCTGCGGACACGTAGATACACCTGCAGACACGTAGATACACCTGCCGACACGTAGATACACGTAGATACACCTGCGGACACGTAGATACACCTGCAGACACGTAGATACACCTGCGGACACGTAGATACACCTGCGGACACGTAGATACACCTGCGGACACGTAGATACACCTGCAGACACGTAGATACACCTGCGGACACGTAGATACACCTGCAGACACGTAGATACACCTGCCGACACGTAGATACACGTAGATACACCTGCGGACACGTAGATACACCTGCAGACACGTAGATACACCTGCGGACACGTAGATACACCTGCAGACACGTAGATACACCTGCCGACACGTAGATACACGTAGATACACCTGCGGACACGTAGATACACCTGCAGACACGTAGATACACCTGCGGACACGTAGATACACCTGCGGACACGTAGATACACCTGCAGACACGTAGATACACCTGCCGACACGTAGATACACGTAGATACACCTGCGGACACGTAGATACACCTGCAGACACGTAGATACACCTGCGGACACGTAGATACACCTGCGGACACGTAGATACACCTGCAGACACGTAGATACACCTGCAGACACGTAGATACACTTGTGTCTGTGATACAGATATATTTTAGCTTTTATTTTAAATAATTGTAATTAGCTGGGATGTTACATTTATTTATTTATTTATTTTTATATATTCACTCACTCTTTCATCTTTTATTCACGAATATAATTTTTGTTACAGTTTCATATGATCTTCGTAAAACTTTATTTTATTAAGATGTTTTGATTTATTTCTATCTATCTATCTATCATATAAAGGGTGTTTGTCTTCCATCAACAGGTCTTTCCATCCGGTTCATCATCCTCAGGCCACATTTTTCCCTCCTCTTTTGTCCATCCCTTCATCCCTCCTTCCCTCAACCTCCCCCTCCTGTCAGAGCCGATTGTTTCCACATCAGCAGAGAGCTGTGGGCAAACCCACTGTCACACTACATCAGGCAGAGGAGCAGGAGGAGGACGAAGAAAAGGAAAAAGAGGGGGAAAAGGAGGAGGACTACAATCAAGACCAGAATCAGGATCAGATCTAGGATCAGGATCAGGTTCAGGATCAGGTCCTGGACCGTCTATTCATTCATCTATGTTCTAACCTGCTCGGTCCACTTAAGAGTAGCAAAGAAGCTGCAGTCCATCCCATGATGATGATGACCTTTTAAAATAAAGACAAACAATAGAAAATAAAAACTGACTGCTGCGGTTTTTTTTATCTTCATCTTCTAAATTCATCACCTGCACATAAATATTTCTCCTTTTCTCTCATTTTATCCTCATGTCAGTTCTTTTCATCCAAATCGAAACAATTCTTTCTTCAACCTTTTCTAACAAACGTCTTGCTCCTTCTTGGCCCCCGGGGGCCCCTCTGTGTGCTCGCTGCTGCCCCCCTCTGTCAGGCTGCAGACGGTGCAGCGCCGGCTGAGTGGTGGAGGGTCGCCCCCTGGTGGAGGAGGGTGAAGCTGGTGTTGATCTTTGTGCAGATCTGTCAGTAAATGCGAGTCTAAAAACAGAACTGAATGTAAAACCTGAAGTCAGATCTTCCTCGCTTGATTTGCAGAATTTATTAGATAAAATGTTAAAAGCATCATGAACAGATGAGCTCTGCACTGAAACAACCTGGTGCAGAGGTCCAGAGTGCACTTCTTTGGACTCAGAGGCATCTGGGACCAACTGTCACAAACCGGGTCGGACCAGTCCAGACATTATTGTCTTCCGGGTCACTCAGGCTCAATTACTTCTGTCTGTGGACCAGAAGAAGGCCAGATTCAGGCAGCCTTCCGAATGGCTTGTTTATGGGTCACATGTGGTGCTGGACTGAGGTTAAACATGTAGTCAACTGGAGGCAAGACCAAGTCTGGAGCAAATCTGGACAAAGTCTGGACCAAATCTGGACCAAGTCTGGACTGAATCCAGATGAAGTTTAGACCAAATCTGAACCAAGCCTGTCTGGACAAAGTATGGAGCAAGTCTGAACAAATTCTGGACTGAATCTGGATCAAATCTGGACTAGGTGTGGACAAAGTCTGGACCAAATCTGGACCAAATTTGGAACAAATCTGGATCAAGCCTGGACCAGGTCTGGACCCAATCTGGACCAAGTCAAGACCAAATCTGTATCAATAGTGGACAAAGTCTCAACCAAGTCTGGAATAAGTCCGGAAAAGTCTGGACTGACTCTGGAATGAGTCTATAACAAATCTGGACCAGATCTGGACCAAATGTGGACCAAGTCTTAAAAAACTCTGGACCAAGTCTGGATTGAATCTGGACTAAGTGTTGACCAAGTCTGCAAAAGGGTTTGGACCAAATATAGACAAAATCTGTATCAAATCTGGACCAAGTCTGGACAAATTCTGTACTGAATCTGGATCAAATCTGGACTACATGTGGACCAAATCTAGACCCAATCCGCACCAAGCCTGGGCCAAATCTAAACCCAATCTGGACCCAATCTCCACGAAATTGGAGACTGGGTCCAGATTGATAGGCTACAAAATTGTCTCATAGACATAAAGACTTGGATGTCTAGAAATCTTCTCCTCTTAAACTCAGATAAGACTGAAGTAATTCTCGTTGGATCTGAAAAACTCAGAGCTAAATTTTCCAGTTTTGTAATGAACCTGGATGGCATTACTTTAGCTTCCAGTGCTACAGTGAGAAACCTTGGAGTAATATTTGACCCTGACCTGTCCTTTGGCCCACATATTAAGCAGGTTACTAAAACAGCCTTCTTTCATTTACGTAATATAGCCAAAATTAGGGACATTCTGTCTCAGAGTGATGCAGAAAAACTGGTTCATGCTTTTGTTACTTCGAGACTAGATTACTGTAACTCTCTATTACTGGGCTGTCCTAAATATGCCCTGAAAAGCCTTCAGCTGATCCAGAATTCTGCAGCCAGAGTCCTGACCAGAACCAGCATGAGAGATCATATTTCTCCAGTTTTAGCCTCTCTTCATTGGCTGCCTGTTGAATCTAGAATAGAATTTAAAATCCTTCTCCTTACATATAAAGCCCTCCACAACCAGGCTCCACTATATATCAAAGACCTCATAGTTCCTTATATACCAAGCAGAGTACTTCGTTCGCAGACTGCAGGCTTACTTGTGGTTCCTAGAGTCTCAAAGAGCCGAGCAGGAGGCAGAGCCTTTGGTTATCAGGCCCCTCTCTTATGGAATAAGCTCCCAGTTAGTGTTAGGGAAGCAGACACCCTCCCCACCTTTAAGACTAGGCTGAAGACTTATCTTTTTGATAAGTCCTATAGCTAGGGATGGTTAGCATCCCTTAGTTATGCTGCTATAGGTTTAGACTGCTGAGGGACATTTCCTGATACACTGAGCTTCTTTCTTTTTCTCTCTCTCTTTTATTCCCCCCCCCCCCCTTATGTCTCCTGTCTCAGCAGGTCTCCCTGGCCGGGAGTAGCAGTTCCTGTTGTCTGTTGTCTTTCTGTCCTCTTCCCCCCACACAGCAGAGGCAGATGGCTGCCTGTCCTGAGCCGGGTTCTGCCGGAGGTTTCCTTCATGTTAAAAGGGAGTTTTTTCCTTCCCACTGTCGCCAGTGTGCTTGCTCAGGATGGGAGATTGAGTTGGACTCAACTCAATCTGTTGGTTTCCTTATATAGGCTGTTATGAATTGGCCTTCATTATGTTTTCTTCTCTGTCTGTAAAGCGTCTTGAGATGGCATTGCCGTGATCTGACGCTATATAAATAAAGTTGAATTGAATTTAATTGAATTGACCAAATCTGGACCCAATCTGAACCACGTCTAGAGCAAATCTGGACCCTATCTAGACCCAGTCTTGACAAAGTCTGGACTGAATCAGGACAAAGTCTGGAGCAAATTTGAACCAAATACGGACCAAGTCTGGACCAAGTCTGTGAAAAATCTGGACCAAATCTGGATAAAGTCTGGACCGAATCTGTACCAAGCCTGGACAAAGTCTGAATCCAATCCCAAAGTCTAGAAAATGTCTGGACTGAATCTAGTGCAAATTTGGAGCAAGTGTGGACCCAATCTGGACCCAGTCTGGACCCAGTCTTGTACAAAATCCAAGTCTGTACAAAATCTGGACCAAATCTGGGCCTAGTCTAAACCAAATCTAGACCAAGTCTGGACAAAAGCCCGGGTAAAATCTGGACCAAATCTGGACAAAGTCTGGATTGAATCTGGACCAAGTCAAGACAAATTCTGTACTGAATCTGGATCAAATCTGGAATAGGTGTGGCCAAAGTCTGGACCAAATCTGTACCGAATCTGGATTAAATTTGGACCAAATCTGGACTAAACCTGGACCAAGTCTGGACAGAATCTGGACTAAGTCTAGACAAAGTCTGGACTGAATCTAGTCCAACTCTGGACTAGGTGTGGAACAAAATCTGGACCAAATCTGGACCAAATCAGAACCGATTCCGACCCAAGTCTGGATCAAATCTGGACCCAGTCAGGACCAAATCTGGACGCAGTCTGGACGAAGTCTGGACGAAGTCTAGACAAATTCTGTACTGAATCTGGATCAAATCTGGACAAGGTGTGGACAAAGTCTGGACTAATTCTGTACCAAATTTGGGCCAAATCTAGACCAAGCCTGGACCAAGTCTGGACCGAATCTTGATGAAATGTGGACCAAGTGTGGACCGAATATGGTGCAAATCTGGGCCAAACTTGGATTAGACCTGGACCAACTCTGGGTATAATCTGGACCAAGTCTGGACCAAATCTGGAAAAAAATCTGGATTACATCTGGACCAAGTCTAGACCAAACCTGTACCACATGTGGACAACGTTTGTGCAAAATCTGGACCAAGTCAGGGCCAAATCTGGACCCAATCTGGACAATGTCTGGACCAAATCTGGACCTAATCTGGACCCAGTCTGGACCAAATCTGGACCAAGTCCGGACCAAGTCTGGACCAAATCTGGACCAAGTGTGGACCGAATCTTGACCAAATCAAGAAAAAGTCTGGGCCAAATCTGTACCGAATCTGGATTAAATTTGGACCAAATCTGGACTAAACCTGGACCAAGTCTGGACAGAATCTGGACTAAGTCTAGACAAAGTCTGGACTGAATCTAGTCCAACTCTGGACTAGGTGTGGAACAAAATCTGGACCAAATCTGGACCAAATCAGAACCGATTCCGACCCAAGTCTGGATCAAATCTGGACCCAGTCAGGACCAAATCTGGACGCAGTCTGGACGAAGTCTGGACGAAGTCTAGACAAATTCTGTACTGAATCTGGATCAAATCTGGACAAGGTGTGGACAAAGTCTGGACTAATTCTGTACCAAATTTGGGCCAAATCTAGACCAAGCCTGGACCAAGTCTGGACCGAATCTTGATGAAATGTGGACCAAGTGTGGACCGAATATGGTGCAAATCTGGGCCAAACTTGGATTAGACCTGGACCAACTCTGGGTATAATCTGGACCAAGTCTGGACCAAATCTGGAAAAAATCTGGATTACATCTGGACCAAGTCTAGACCAAACCTGTACCACATGTGGACAACGTTTGTGCAAAATCTGGACCAAGTCAGGGCCAAATCTGGACCCAATCTGGACACAGTCTGGACCAAATCTGGACCAAGTCCGGACCAAGTCTGGACCAAATCTGGACCAAGTGTGGACCGAATCTTGACCAAATCTAGAAAAAGTCTGGGCCAAATCTGTAGAAAATATGGACCAAGTCTGGATCAAATTTGGACTGAATCTGGACCAAGTCTAGACAAAGTCTTGCCTGAATCTCATCCAAATCTGGTCCAGGATTGGACAACGTTTTGACCAAATCTTGACCAAATCTGGACCAAGTGAGAACTGACTCTGGACCAAGTCTGGACCAGGTCTGTGCAAAATCTGGACCAAATCAGGACCAAATTTGGACTAGGTGTGGACAAAGTCTGGACCAAATCTGGACCAAGTCATGACCAAGTTTGGACTGAATCTGGAGCAAATCGAGATCCAGTCTGGACCAAGTCTGAACGAATCTGTACTGAATCTGGGCCAAACATTGAGCTTTCTCCAAACGTTTTTTAGAGTGTTTCAGACTTTGAGGGAAAAAATTGAAACTAGAGAAACTCGACAAGATTATTCTTCTGACTTCAAGAATCAGTTTGATGTTTTCAGTCTGAAAATGTGACTTCAAAGAAACCAGGTAAAACTGTTTAGTTCAGGGTGTCCAAGTTGGTCCTGCAGATGGTCTATGATTGTCCCAGCTGAATCTTCTTATCGTCATGTCATTCAGCTCTGCAGAGGCCTGGAAACCAGACTAGTAGAGATGTAGAGATGCAAATAAACTCTGCAGGATCGTAGATCTCCAGGACCAGACCTGGACGCCCCTGGTTTAGATTTATTTCTTGCTTTTCCACCAGCAGCTACTGACATTTATCTGAATCACTTGTTCTTTAGGCAACAGCTGCCTAAAGCTTTACAGGCCGACTTTATTTCTAAAGCCCTTTATAACAGCAGCAAAAGTGATGAACATGAAATAATTAAAATATTTTTAAAAAACTAAATCAAATCAAAATCAGACAAACAGGAAGAGAAATGGGAGGAAAACAGGTAAAAGCACCTCATTTGGGTGGATTTTATAAGCAGCAAGGAGTTATTTTTCCCAACGCAGAAATAATGTGACAATATGAGCTGGAGGTCTTCATTACCTTCTAAAACACCAAAAAGTGATCAAGATATAGAAGAAAGACGCGTCTAGGATGTTATTTTAGGAGGATGAGGAGAAAAAAGTGGTTTGGATTAAAGTGCTGAGAAGGAAAAAAGATCTGATCAATAATCTTTTACATTCTGAGCTTAAATCTGCAGATCAAAACCATCAGACCATTAACAGGATCCAGAACTGAAGCCGGAACTTCAGGTGGTAAAGACTGGTCCTGGTCTGAGAGGTGGGAGGCAGGATGCAGAACCAAGATGTTTTGATTCCAACTTGACAGGAAAAACTAGGTGAGATAAACAGGGCGGACTACAAACACACAACGAAGCAGCAAATACAAACCTGCAACTGAGCGGTGTAAACACACAGAGGGAGGAACGAGGAACGGGGAATTCTACCAGAAAGTCAAAACCAGGTGAGCTGATGACCAGGAACCAAAAGGAGCTGCAACAAGGAAGCTAAACTACAAAATAAAACAGGAAAGAACAAAAGACACAAAAAATCCAATCCATGACAGAAGGAAGCAGGGTGACCTCTAAAACCTGCAGGACAGGGTCCTGAAGACCAGTTCTGGTCCTCCAGTACCCCATCCTGCAGGTTTTACATGTTCCCAGACTAAGTATACCTGGCTTAAATGAACATCATTACCAGATTTATGAGGCTGTTAATCTGGATCAGGTGTGTTGGAGGAGGAACACATCTAAAACCTGCAGGACTGCAAGCACAGGAGGACCTAGATGTGGAGACGGGGACAAAAAGGACAGGTGAGTTTCCATGCTGGGACTTGATCTACATCAGGAGTGTCCTGGCTCTTCCTTGGAGGGTCCAGTTCTGCAGGTTTTCCATTTGTCCCTGCTCCAACACACCTGGCTTACACTAAATAGATCTAATTGTAACGGCACAGGAGATGGGACCCAAAGGACACAGAAGACCTCAGGACAGTTTACAGGTTTTATTAACAATAACAGGGGACAAGGAAGCAGGAGGCTACGACAAGGACGGCTTGAAGTCCTCCTTGAGGACCCCAACTGTGTCCTTCTGGTGATGACAGGAGGGTTAGTGAAAGACGGCACACAGGGAGAATCCAACTCCAGGAAAAAATGCCCAAGAAGGCAGAAAGGGAGTTCCTCTCACCCGAGGTTATTGGGGGTTTGTCCAGAATCCAAAATCCAAGTCCAATGTCCAGTCCGAGGTCCATAGGTCCATACACCGAGTAGTAATCCGAGGGGAAGAGGCAAGGGAAAAACTCTGGGCAGGCAGGTTCTTGGGAGAAGGGGGAACAGGGCAGGAATACCGGGTAATCTTGAGTTCACAGAAGGCTGGAAGCGAACAGAGAGAATCTGACAATCTGGCAACCAACAATCCTGGGCTCGCTGCTTAAATAGAAGGAGGCCCAGGTGGTAATCATCAGCTCATCAGCACAGGAGGGTGCCTTCAGGGACGACTGGGAAAAACCATGACACTAATGAAGTTTGGCACAGGTGACGGATTCGTTTGGACTGTGTTGGAGCAGGAAAACAAGTAAAACCTGCAGGGTTGTACTGGAGGACCATATGGGACCCCTGATCTGCACCGCCCTCTAGTGGATGTTTCCATTCATGACGATGAAAAAGACTTGCAGAGCGACGTTTGACCGAGTTTTCTGACTCTAGTCCTGCTCTGAGGGATGAGTTTTACCAGGGACTCCTGGTGATATAGTATTAATGTGTCTCGGCTTCTGGGGGACGGGTTCGGGTCCCTGCTGGAGTCCAAACACACCTTGCTTTGCTTCTGCTGTGAACTTTCTGATGGAACCTGAAGACAAACAGCAGCTGAATGTGAATCATGTGATCAGATTGTTTTTATTCCAGTAGCTTCAGAATGTTTTTTTATTTAGATTTATTTTTATACAACGTGCTGCTGGAAAATCAGGGATTCAGCTTCAGTCGGGATTCTCCTGGAAGCTTCTGGATCAGGGTTCTGCTGCTCCCAGAACTGCAGAACAGCCGTGGGAGGGTTGGCCCAACGTCGCCGCGGGGCCCCCAGGGGCCGCTCCGGATGGACATTACAGCGTGTATCTCTGAACACATGCAGGGAGGTGAGATGATCTCAGAGCGCCGCCGGCTGCAGGAGCCTCGTGGAGAACAGAAACACAACAACTTTATTGAGACGACAAAGACGCGTCTGTGAGCTGAAAGGTCGCAGAGCCTGAAGCTGCAGAGCAGAAAGTACAGATCCAGAAATAAACCTGATCAGCACCTGATGAGAAGAAAACCGTCCTCTTCATCATCATCATCCTCCCTCTGCATCTGGATGGAAACAAACTCATCACTGAAGTTGTTATAAACACCATGAGAAAGAAACAAACACCAGCTGCTGATAAATCTGCTTTTACAGGCCAGAAACCACTGCCAGCTGTGACGGGTTTAACTGGCCTGACTGGAACCATTTAACCCAGTAAATCCTGTAAACCCAGATAAGTTTAACCTTGTTAAAAATGGGATTAATGAAGTGTTAGTTGAATAAGTGCAGTGAACTTCACTGCCTGGAATGGAATTAAAAAGTTAAGTTTAACGACTAACAGAGTTACAGGAACTGAAGTTACTTAACAATCATTCACCAACATGAGCTGTGGGTCGTGACCGAAAGAAGGAGATCTCGTATACAGGCGGCTGAAATGGGTTTCCTCTGCAGGGTGGCCGGGCTCTCCCTTAGAGATAGGGTGAGGAGCTCGGTCATTTGGGAGGAGATCAGAGTAGAGCCTCCGCATCGAGAGGAACCAGTTGAGGTGGCTCGGGCATCTGGTCAGGATGCCTCCTGGACCTCCCTGGTGAGGTGTTCCAGGCACGTCCCTCTGGGAGGAGACCCCGGGGAAGACCCAGGACACGCTGGAGGGATTATATCTCTCGGCTGGCCTGGGAACGCCTCGGGATCCCCCCCGCAGAGTTGGCAAATGTGGCTGGGGAGAGGGAAGTCTGGGCTTCCCTGCTTAGGCTGCTGCCCCCGCGACCCGACTCCGGATAAGCGGCAGAAGATGGATGGATGGATAGATGGATCACCAACCATTTGTTGAACTCTGCTTGTTAAGTAAGTATTACTCTATTACCAGTTGCATAAAAGTGTATATTCTAATTGACCAAACGTAACTTTTATAGCTCATAAAATAAAAAAATATATGTCAATCATTAGAGCTTCGTAAATAAAATAAACATTTATTTTTTACATATAATTTTTTGTCCAATAACAAAAGTAACAAAATTACATTCTTCAGCATTTTCAGCTGTGAACCAACATGGTGAAATACATACATAAAAAGAAGCTTGTGTGATATAACAAGTAAAAAGGAAAAAGGTGAAAAATAAAACTAGAATGCCACGTTTTGTCTCTCCTGACCCTGCTACACATTACCTTCTATTTAAGTTAACAAATACAAGTCAAAATTGTTTTCATAATGTTTCTTTAATCACTGATTAGGTGTTTTGAAATAAAATTCCAGGAGGTTACTTCCATAATTATAAAAAGATTATACACATATTTCTTGAAACTAACCCTCAATCTGTAAAAAAAACAATTAAATCACACTCCTCTCTTCTCCTTGTGCTATACTGTCAGGACATTTTACTGAACACCTGACAACTTGGGAAGAGGAGATTCTGGACCCTGCATTGCAAGATGATTTTTGAGGGTTTGAAGTTTAGGTGTTACACTCGCACTGGGCGCTACCACGGACACGCCCATGCCACAAACAAGCCCGCGCCACGGACACGCCCATGCCACAAACAAGCCCGCGCCACGGACACGCCCATGCCACAAACAAGCCCGCGCCACGGACACGCCCATGCCACAAACAAGCCCGCGCCACGGACACGCCAGTTTCCTGATTACTGATCAGGAACACCTGTTATCTATTCATCCTCCAGCTTTATAAAAGCTCTATTCACTCCTCGTCGGACCTCCTAACTGCTCGCAGCATATTTCCCTCGGGCCCCCAGTCCCTGACCCCTGATGGCATCAGGATTCCCACTGGCACGTCATTGGTATCCTGTCCAAGAGAACGCAGAAGGATCACGTCGGCATGAAAACACTACAAAGTGTTTGTACAGCAGACTCTGTTTAGTGTCCATCTGAAGCCAAGTGGGGGGAAGGAG
The DNA here is from genome assembly GCF_933228915.1 of Telmatherina bonti. Classification (NCBI taxonomy): domain Eukaryota; kingdom Metazoa; phylum Chordata; class Actinopteri; order Atheriniformes; family Telmatherinidae; genus Telmatherina; species Telmatherina bonti. The sequence goes on from NC_136617.1 coordinate 238,018, forward strand.
ATGGCACGTTTAGAACAGGGTCTCTAGTTCACCCTGAACATTATCTGTGTACACAATAGCAAAACTATTTATGAACTGGAACCCATGCATACCACCCCCCCACCATACAGGCAGGTATGTGTATAAGATCAGATAACAAAACGTGGTGATGTAATGGGAGGTAAGGAATTAGCATAAGAATTTAGTTTAGCCAATTCAACACAATTTCAGATGTGCTTTTCATAAAGATAGCATTTCCTTTAGCATAGATAACACTACCAGAATATTTTTACAATACATGTGAAGTTTCAAGCCAAATCAAGTATCCTTTTGATTTGTGTCAGAATTCTAGAACTAAAAATAAATGTTTGTTTGTTGCATGATGTCTGCCAGCACCTGCCCTGTTAGACCTCTCTTTGCTTTAAAGACATCCATGAGCCTGGGACTTTATAGACTCCCATCTCAGACTCTGACCAACCACACTGCAGAACTCCAGACACACCTAAAATATGCCAAAAGAAACATGTCTATGTTCAAATTATGTATTATTTATGCTCCAACACAGACTCCACTCCTTCCTTCAGAGCCTTCTGGTGAAAATAAAGAAAAAAAAAACTTCAACTTTAAACTAATCATTATCTCTGTGCAGATGTTTACATATTGCATTAGCTCACAGACAAGTTTGATTACTTTCATTTTATACCTGTACAACAAATTCAGTTCCAATTTGTTCATATTTGTGGCTAAAGCAACAATAAACAGTCACAGCACAGAAATGACAAAAATTTGTGGCCAAGCTTTTTCCAATCCGGTGTCACCAGAGGTTTTCCGTAGCATACCCCTAAAAAACAGATATATGGACTTACCTGGTTTTCAGAGAGCAGGCTGACAGATCTGGATGGTGGCAGGCTTGTCCTTCACAACTTCATTCCTTCAGAGCAAATGTCTTGACGTGTAAATATGACTATTTTAAACTTTTGAGACTTCCTAATGCTGCTCCAGGTGTCTGCTCTTTCTAACAAACTGGCCAAAACTAAAGTTACTCACCCAGTGAATATGTAAAAGTTGGCAAAGAACGTGATTGGCAAAGCTAGCTGCTAATAGCTTGATAACTTTCCAATGATCAGGCTCCTGACTTTACCAATCAGCTGTCATGCAGATAGTGTGGATTTTAACCATTTTTTCCACTGAACTCTGGTCAGTTTGGCTTCAAACGTGGGTTGTGAGGTCTTTCAACAGGAACAATATTCAATTTGTTCACCTGCTTTATGTGGTGGTGAGCACACATGGGTGTCATGTGGCTCAGGTTGGCCCCTCCCTGCTAATCAGCAGGTACCTATAAGACACCTGCTGATTTTCTTCTCTGCTGGCTGATTCTGTGTTGGTGGTGGTGACTGGCTGCCCTCTGTGCTCTTCCTCCTGGCTTGGTTTTACTCAGGGTGATCCACCTGCTGCTGTTTTTATTGGCATAATTTTATTGTAGTCTCTTTTAATGAGTTCTGTTTGTTTCTTTTGCTTTAGTTTTGTAAGTTGATTTTTCTTTTGTTTGTTTCCTTTAGGCAGCTGAGAACCATTTGGTGGATGGGCTAGGCACCCGTGGTTGGGGACCCTCACGTTTGGTTTGGTTTGTTTGATGCACTGGGCATAGGAGGGCTCCACAGTTAGTTTGCAGTGAAGTGTGATTGTATTTATAAGGTAAGAGGTGGCAACACACTGGGACACTCCTTCCCTGTAGGCTGCCCTCCACTGGTGGTCCCAGCTGGCCTGGTTGCTTTGGTTTATATAGTTATTTGCTTTTAAATAGGTCTTAACAGTGGGTTTTATACGCTGTTAATTTTAGCTTTTAAATTTTTGTATTAAATAGTTTAAACTCCCTCCCACGTCTCTTATTTCAACAGGAGCGACCCTGCATTTATTTCCTGGAGCCCTGTGCCCCAGGTGGTGTTGTCTGGCATTAGTATTAAATAAAAGTTAACTTTCTCATTTTACCTTTTGTTGTCCAGTTATATTTGTTAAGGCCTTACCACTCTACCACATTTATTTAAGCATGCCAGTGAAAGGACAATAACCAAACATGTCCTGAACGCAGTCAGGCTTTCGTGTGTGTACATGTGCCACCCTGAAAGGGGACCGGAGTGCTACATTCTCAGACGTAAACAAAGGCTGAAAAACAGTCGGATAACAACAACAAATAGCCATAACAACAAATGCACAACGAGACACAAGGATGCACTAAAACAATACACAGTGTGCCCAGAAAAACCATAGAAGGCTACCCCACAACATAGTCCTTGTGCCAGGCTGGCACACCGGCTGTCCTGGTGGACCAACATAAGCCCGTAGCAGGCAACACAGATGGCGACAAGGGAAGGGTAGATGCGGGTACCACAGGAGCCAGTGGCGGCGTGAAGGAGGTGTCTCAAGCCAGAGTTGCCGGTCTGACAGGGAAAAGCCACACATCCATCTGGGGAAGGTGCATTGGAGGCAGTGCAGGCAACAAGGTGAGCCCAGATGGTAGGGTAGTCCCGACGGCAGTGTCGGCGGAACAGGCGTCGGGTTGGTAGCAGGAGGTACTAGGTCATCGTGAATCGACCGGGGGACTGGTAGGTCATTGCGAACGGGGAGGAATTTGCGGAGAAACCACCGATTGCGATGGGAGACCCTGCCCGAGCCGTCAATCCTAACTACATACTGATCATACTGGCGCACCTCAACGATTCGGCCCGCCCTGTCCCACTTGTTGGGGTGGGGCCCCGTCTGGTTCTACAAAGTCCCCCACTCTGAGGGATGGGAGGTGCTTGGTGTGCTCCGCCCAACTGTCGGCCAGGCGGATGTGGCGCTTGCAGAGGACCTCCTCCCTCGCTGCCAGCATCTCCTGCCACGTAGCATGGGGTCTGAACTTCCCAGGGGGAATCGGGATGAAGTCCCAAATCGGTTGGCCGAAAGGCGCACATTGCTGGGGAGACATTCGTGTCAGGGTCGGGTGTGTTGCGGTAGTGCAGAATTGCCCTCTGCATGGAGTCAGTGTCCAGTTCTCTACTCGGCCCCGTGTTGTTTGTGATGAGCCGCTTCATCGTTTTGACGTCAATCTCGGCGCTGCAGTTGCTGTGGGGAAAGGCAACAGACGCAAGGCGGTGGTGAATGCCCCACCTACGCAGGAAGGATCTGGTCTCGGCGGATGTGAATTCGGGCCCCCCATCTGACGCCAGCTCCTCAGGTGTCCCGTACGTGGCAAAGGCCCAACACAGGTGGCATGTGAGGTCCGCGGCACCGCCCATCGATTTGGAGACAATCGGCCAGTTAGAGTAACGATCCACGATCACGAGGTAGTGCACGCCCCTGTGCATGAAAAAATCAGTGCACACAGCCTGGAAAGGGTAGACAGGGACAATGGGGGGAGTTGGTGGCGCCACCGGTTGAGAGGACGCCATCCGGTGACAGTCCTCGCAGTCGTTTCGAGTGGCAAGGATATCGGCCGACATGCCTGGCCAAAACACGGATGACTCCGCACGGGTCCTCATCATGTAGACGCTCTGGTGGGCGGCATGCAGGGCGCTCAGGACCTAGCAGCGGAGTGAGGGGGGTATCACCACCCTGTCTCAATAAAGGACCACCCCATCAACCGACGTGATGTCCTCGCAGTACTGGAAGAAGCCGCGGATCCCTGCAGGCATCTGTGCCCTGGACTCAGGGAAGCCGTCCGCTGCCATCTCCACCAGGGCGTGTATGTCATCGTCGTTGCTAGTGGCCTCCCTGATGCAGTCCCACGTCACGGACCGCAGTGACTCGAGCCCCGCAGCGCACCAGGTGACGTCACCGTCCTCGTCATCATCCACAGTCCCTGTCCTGGCGGCAGGTGAGTCACCACGGCAGCGTTATCATCAGGGAGGTCCATGGGCGATGGGCACGAAGAGCCGACCCGTCTGCGTGACATGGCATCGGCAGCTCTGTTCTTCATGCCTGGGACGTTTATGATGCGGAATCGGTAACGCAGGGTCTTTTCTTTGAGGTTCCCAAGGCGGGGATTGGGTATGTTGTCAAGTGTCGCCGAGGAGTCTAAGCAGTGGCTTGTGGTCGACGGCCACGATGAGGTCCTCACAGCCCAACACGAAGTAACGCGCCTTGTCCAAGACATCGGCAACTGCAAGTGCCTCGCCTTCTATAGGCACATATCTGGACTCAGCCGTGTGAGTGAACCTGCTGCCGACCAGGGTCACCTTCCAGCCATTGGTGCAGCAGAAGGGATTGACCGGCACGCACCGACAATGTTTCTGGAACAACCAGAAGCCGACTCTGTCTCTAAACCAGTCTGTGGCGAGACATGTGGGCTTGGATTTGTCAAAGATGCGGGCGCCATGCTCGATCTCCCGGACGATTGTCTCTTTGGACTCACGGAAGATATCCTCTAATTCCGGAGTCTGAACATGTGTCACCCTGAAAGGGGACCTGAGTGCAACATTCTATAGTCTTGTTTGCTTCCATGTAGGAGAACTCTTGGTCTTCTGACTTTCTTTCTCTTCCTCTCTGCTCTGCTCATGTTCAGAGCTGTTCAATGCCAGTTAAAACCGGTATTTACTAGATTTTTGGAGAGTGCAAAACTTGAAGTTAAGTTGTTTGAGCTCAAACAAATAAGTACTATCAGATGGGCCATTTAAAGAATACAGTTTACTCAGAATGGATCAATAAAGGAATTAAATTACATGTTTAAGTAACAAAAAATCAGTTCATGTTAGAAGCTGCTGACTGAACTTAAAAAAACAAAATTAAAAATGACATAAAACAGCTCTTCTTACTCTGAATTAATAAGTGATGTTCCCATATGTTTAAAAACTTAAGTCATATGAACTTGATGTTTAAGTGGAAACAAAATCTGGGTTTGCAGCAACATGAAGCCGTTCTGAGACATTTTGCATAAATTTATAGTAAAATCCTGTTAAACACATTTACACCCCCGCCTTCTCCGTCTGAAAACAAAGACACATTTTCTGAACTCTATAAATAATCCTGGAGTTTATTTAATCCGGAATGTAAAAGAAACAAAACTTTCACAAGATCTGCATGTGCTGAGCTCCAGCTGGAACCCGAACCAGTAAAACCAGTTGCTTCCACTGGGTCTAAGGGATTACAGGTCCTAATTTAACATCCAATGGAGTTAAACATGATTCTAGTACAAAGGTAGCATCAAGCTAACATTTACATTGCTGTGGTTCTAAGCTCGTTGTTAGCATGGATGCTAACATGGATGCTAACATTTACTTACAGCCATCAATCTCTAAAAGACCAACAGGAGAGTTTAAGGTGGATTTTTACAACAGACGATGCAGATTGATGATTTTTTTATTTGTCCCTTTATGACGTTGTGGAGCAGGAACGACAACAGAGGTGGGGTCCAGATTTAATGGTTTTGGTCAGGTGCGGTTCAGAAGTCCGGTCTGATTTCAGTCGGGTGCGGTTCAGAAGTCCAGTCTGGTTTCGGTCAGGTACGGTTCAGAAGTCCGGTCTGGTTTTGGTCGGGTATGATTCAGATACTTGCTCCAGTTTTCAGAGTTCAGTCTCTTTACAATGAAGGACAGGAGGGCGAAGCTGTGAGACATCATTGCAGAGCGTTTATGATTGGCTGACAGCGGAGGTGGAGGCGGAGTTTACAATGGCAGCAGCGGCTCCCATCCTCAGCAACTCCTTCCTGTGGGTGAGAATGACGTCGAAGCTGGACTGCAGGCGGTTCTGCTGCTCCTGGACTCGGCCCTGCAGGGTGCGGACCCACCGGATCAGTGCCAGCCGGCGGTACATGGTCAGCTGCACCTGGTGCTTCTCCATCTCCTGCGCTTTGAAGCGCTCGCGGTCCCGCAGCGTCCACACGGCATCCATCAGCTCCGGCTCACTGTCCGAGTCTGAGGACTGGTCATCGACGCTCCGCTCTTCCGGCAGGTTCTCCAAGAAGCTTCCTGTCAGCGACTTGCGGCTGAAGCTTCTCTGTCTCGCTATTGCTTGGCTGACGCCGTTTCCGGTCAACTGCAGCTCCTGCTGGTTGGATTTTGGCTCGCCAACTCCAATGCGGTCCCAGCCTCCCACGAGCATCGCCTCGCCGCCACTCTCCATGTTCAGGGAAGACATGCTGCCACCGGACCGGCAGCTGAACTCTGATTCCGAGTCACTGTCCCCCCACTCGTCATCATCCTCCTCGTCATTCCCGTCCTGCCTCCTGCCGCCTTTTATCTCCTGACGCTCCCTTTTCTCATCACTCTGGCTCATCATCATCATCATCATACCACCCTCCTCTTCCTCCAATCTTTGCTCCTCCGCCCCATCGGGAGGCACCCGACCATGCGCCTCATCTCCAGTTTCAATTTCAGGAAGTGGCTCCAATTGGCTCCAGCAGGGCAGGCGGGAGCGGGGCGACTTGAGCCCTGGGTTTTGATGGAAGCCCGAGGAAGGCGAGGGGGAGCTTGGGTTGTCTCGCCCCAGAGTTAAGTTACGGGGACGCACCTGATTCCGGTTCTCATCACCTCCATCACCTGTCAAACTTTCATTATTTTTTCGTGGCAGGAAGTTTAAGTTGTTATCTTTGTCACACTTCCTGTTCGGAAGTGTGGATGAGCCGTTCCTGGTGCCTCCGTAGGCGGAGTTCAGGTGTTGGTCCCGATGATGGAGCATCACTGACCTGGATTGAGCCTCTCTGGAAACACACAAAGAGATACAATGTGAAGAGGTGCAGCAACCTACATCCGCCACCCGCAAACAAAGATTGACACTAAAGTCCTGACACCATGAAGAACATTTCATGTGAACAATCCAAAGTTTCTGATTCAATCACATTTATTCAGATCAAAATTTCCTTCCAAGTATATCTACAGGTGGAGTCCCCCAAGGCTTCATGTTGCCCCCTGTAGTGCAGCGTCTACAGGTGGAGTCCCCCAAGGCTTCATGTTGGGCCCCTGTAATTCAGCTTCTACAGGTGGATTTCCCCATGGCTCCATGTTGGGCCCCTGTAATTCAGTGTCTACAGGTTGAGGCCCCAAGGCTCCATGTTGGGCCCCTGTAGTTCAGCGTCTACAGTTGGAGTCCCCCAAGGCTCCATGTTGGGCCTCCTGTCGTTCAGCATCTACAGGTGGAGGCCCTAAGGCTTCATATTGGGCCCCTGTAATTCAGTGTCTAGAGTTGGAGTCCCCCAAGACTCCATGTTGGGCCCCCCTGTAGTGCAGCGTCTACAGGTGGAGTCCCCCAAGGCTCCATGTTGGGCCCCTGTAATTCAGCTTCTACAGGTGGAGTTCCCCATGGCTCCATGTTGGGCCCCTGTAATTCAGTGTCTACAGGTTGAGGCCCCAAGGTTTCATGTTGGGCCCCTGTAATTCAGTGTCTACAGTTGGAGTCCCCCATGGCTCCATGTTGGGCCCCTGTAATTCAGTGTCTACAGGTGGAGGTCCTAAGGCTCCATGTTTGGCCCCTGTAGTTCAGCATCTACAGGTTCGAGTCCCCCAAGGCTCCATGTTGGGCCCCTGTAGGTCAGCGTCTACAGTTGGAGTCCCCCAAGGCTCCATGTTGGGCCTCCTGTAGTTCAGCATCTACAGGTGGAGGCCCTAAGGCTTCATATTGGGCCCCTGTAATTCAGTGTCTACAGTCGGAGTCCCCCAAGGCTCCATGTTGGGCCCCTGTAATTCAGCGTCTACAGGTGGAGTCCCCCAAGGCTCCATGTTGAGCCCCTGTAATTCAGCATCTACAGGTTCGAGTCCCCCAAGGCTCCATGTTGGGCCTCCTGTCATTCAGCATCTACAGGTGGAGGCCCTAAGGCTTCATGTTGGGCCCCTGTAATTCAGTGTCTGTACTTGGAGTCCCCCAAGGCTCCATGTTGGGCCCCTGTAATTCAGCATCTACAGGTGGTGTCCCTCAAGGCTCCATGTTGGGCCCCTGTAATTCAGCATCTACAGGTTCGAGTCCCCCAAGGCTCCATGTTGGGCCTCCTGTCATTCAGCATCTACAGGTGGAGGCCCTAAGGCTTCATGTTGGGCCCCTGTAATTCAGTGTCTGTACTTGGAGTCCCCCAAGGCTCCATGTTGGGCCCCTGTAATTCAGCATCTACAGGTGGTGTCCCTCAAGGCTTCATGTTGGGCCCCTGTAATTCAGTGTCTGTACTTGGAGTCCCCCAAGGCTCCATGTTGGGCCCCTGTAATTCAGCATCTACAGGTGGTGTCCCTCAAGGCTCCATGTTGGGCCCCTGTAGTTCAGCATCTACAGGTGGAGGCCCTAAGGCTTCATATTGGGCCCCTGTAATTCAGTGTCTACAGTTGGAGTCCCCCAAGGCTTCATGTTGCCCCCCTGTAGTGCAGCGTCTACAGGTGGAGTCCCCGAAGGCTCCATGTTGGGCCCCTGTAATTCAGTGTCTACAGGTTGAGGCCCCAACGTTTCATGCTGGGCCCCTGTAATTCAGTGTCTACAGTTGGAGTCCACCAAGGCTCAATGTTGGGCCCCTGTAATTCAGTGTCTACAGGTGGAGGTCCTAAGGCTCCATGTTTGGCCCCTGTAGTTCAGCATCTACAGGTTCGAGTCCCCCAAGGCTCCATGTTGGGCCCCTGTAGGTCAGCGTCTACAGTTGGAGTCCCCCAAGGCTCCATGTTGGGCCTCCTGTAACTCAGCATCTACAGGTGGAGGCCCTCAAGGCTTCATATTGGGCCCCTGTAATTCAGTGTCTACAGTTGGAGTTCCCCAAGGCTCCATGTTGGGCCCCTGTAATTCAGCGTCTACAGGTGGAGTCCCCCAAGGCTCCATGTTGAGCCCCTGTAATTCAGCTTCTACAGGTGGAGGCCCCAAGGCTCCATGTTGGGCGACTGTAGTTCAGCATCTACAGGTTCGAGTCCCCCAAGGCTCCATGTTGGCCCTCCTGTCATTCAGCATCTACAGGTGGAGGCCCTAAGGCTTCATGTTGGGTCCCTGTAATTCAGCATCTACAGGTGGTGTCCCCAAGGCTCCATGTTGGGCCCCTGTAATTCAGCCTCTACAGGTGGAGGCCCTAAGGCTCCATGTTGGGCCTCCTGTCGTTCACCATCTACAGGTGGAGTTCCCCATGACTCCATGTTTGGCCCCTGTAATTCAGTGTCTACAGGTTGAGGCCCCAAGGTTTCATGTTGGGCCCCTGTAATTCAGTGTCTACAGTTGGAGTCCCCCATGGCTCCATGTTGGGCCCCTGTAATTCAGTGTCTACAGGTGGAGGTCCCAAGGCTCCATGTTTGGCCCCTGTAGTTCAGCATCTACAGGTTCGAGACCCCCAAGGCTCCATGTTGGCCCCCTGTAGTTCAGCTTCTACAGTTGGAGTCCCCCAAGGCTCCATGCTGGGCCTCCTGTCGTTCAGCATCTACAGGTGGAGGCCCTAAGGCTTCATATTGGGCCCCTGTAATTCAGCGTCTACAGTTGGAGTCCCCCAAGGCTTCATGTTGCCCCCCTGTAGTGCAGCGTCTACAGGTGGAGTCCCCGAAGGCTTCATGTTGGGCCCCTGTAATTCAGCTTCTACAG